>NC_060146.1:4062260-4218426 GCF_021461385.2 Schistocerca piceifrons | reverse complement strand
GATGCTTCAATTCAGGTATACTGTATCCCTTGGACCTTCTTATTGCCGATGAAACACAGAAATTGCATCGAAATTGAATACAAAAGGCACAATGCCGACTTAAGTACAAGAAGACTGACTCTTCCTACTCTCTATGTTTTGAACCATTCCTATGACACTAGTTATAGATTCCGATGCTTCACTTCAGGTTTACTGTATCCCTTGTATTTCTTATTGACAATGAAACACAGAAATTGCATCGGAATTAAATACAAAAGGCACAATGCCGACTTCAGTACATGAAGACCGACTCTTCTTATTGACAATGATTTGAACCATTCCTGTGACACTAGTTATAGATTCCGATGCTTCACTACAGGTTTACTGTATCCCTTGGACATTCTTATTGACGATGAAACACAAAATTGCATCGGAATGAAATGCAAAAGGCACAATGCCGACTTACGGACAAGAAGACTGACACTTCTTACTGACTATGATTTGAACCATTCCTGTGACACTAGTTATAGATTCCGATGCTTCACTTCAGGTTTACTGTATCCCTCTGACCTTCTTATTGACGGTGAAACACAGAAATTGCATCGGAATTTAATACGAAAGGCACAATGCCGACTTAAATACATGAAGACTGACTCTTCTTACTGTCTATTATTTGAACCGTTCCTGTGAGACCAGTTGTAGACTCAGATGCTTCACTTCAGGTTTACTGTATCTGTTGGACCTTCTTATTCACGATGAGACACAGAAATTGCATCGGAATTAAATACAAAAGGCACAATGCCGACTTAAGTACAAGAAGACTGACTCTTCTACTGTCTATGTTTGGAACCATTTCTGTGACACTAGCTATAGATTCCGATGCTTCACTTCAGGTTTACTGTATCCCTCTGCCTTTCTTATTGACGATGAAACACAGGAATGGCATCGGAGTAAAATGCAAAAGGCACAATGCTGACTTAAGTTCAAGAACACTGACTCTTGTTACCGTCTATGCCTTGAACCATTCCATTGACACTAGTTATAGATTCCGATGCTTCACTCCAGGTTTACTGTATCCCTTGGACCTTGTTATTGACGATGAAACACAGATATTGCATTGGAATTAAATAGAAAAGCCACAATGCAGACTTAAGTACAAGAAGACTGACTCTTCTTACTGACTATGTTTTGAACCATTCCTGTGAAGCTAGTTATAGATTCCGATGCATCACTCCAGGTTTACTGTATCCCTTGGACCTTCTTATTGACGACGAAACACAGAAATTGCATCGGAATGAAATACAAAAGGCACAATGCCGACTTAAGTAGAAGAAGACTGACTCTTCCTACTGTCTATGTTTTGAACCATTGCTGTGACACTAATTATAGATTACGACGCTTCACTCCATTTTTACTGTATCCGTCTGACCTTTAATTGACGATGAAACACAGAAATTGCATTGGAAATAAATACAAAAGCCACAATGCCGACTTAAGTACAAGAAGACTGACTCTTCGTACTGTCCATGTTTTGAATCATTCCTGTGACACTAGTTATAGATTCCGATGCTTCACTTCAGGTTTACTGTATCCCTTGGACCTTCTTATTGACGATGAAACACAGAAATTGCATCGGAATTAAATACAAAAGGCACAATGCCGACTTAAGTATAAGAAGACTGACTCTTCCTACTGTCTATGTTTTGAACCATTTCTGTGACACTAGTTATAGAGTCCGATGCTTCACTTCAGGTTTACTGTATCCCTTGGACCTTCTTATTGACGATGAATCACAGAAATTGCATCGGAATTAAATACATAAGGCACAATGCCGACTTAAGTAAAAGAAGACTGACTCTTCTTACTGTCTATATTTTGAACCAATCCAGTGACACTAGTTATAGATTCCGATGCTTCACTTCAGGTTTACTGTATCCCTTGGACCTTCGTATTGACGATGAAACACAGAAATTGCATCGGAATTAAATACAAAAGGCACAATGCCGACTTAAGTACAAGAAGACTGACTCTTCTTACTGTCTATGATTTGAACCGTTCCTGTGAGACTAGTTATCGATTCAGATGCTTCACTCCAGGTTTACTGTATTCCTTGGACCTACGTATTGACGATGAAACACAGAAATTGCATCGGAATTAAATACAAAATGCACAATGCCAACTAAAGCATAAGAAGACTGACTCTTCCTACTGTCTATGTTTGATCCATTTCTGTGACACTAGTCATAGAGTCCGATGCTGATGCTTCACTTCAGGTTTACTGTATCGCTTGGACCTTCTTATTGACGATGATACACAGAAATTGCATCGGAATTAAATACAAAAGGCACAATGCCGATATAAGTACATGAAGACCGACTCTTCCTACTGACTATGTTTTGAACCATTCCTGTGACACTAGTTATAGATTCCGATGCTTCACTTGTGGTTTACTGTATCCTTTGGACCTTCTTATTGACGATGAAACACAGAAATTGCATCGGAAATAAATACAAAAGGCACAATGCCGACTTAAGTACAAGAAGACTGACTCTTCTTACTGTCTATGTTTCGAACCATTCCTGTGACAATAGTTATAGATTCCGATGCTTTACTCCAGGTTTACTGTATCCCTTGGACCATCTTATTGACGATGAAACACAGAAATTGCATCGGAATTAAATACAAAAGGCACAATGCCGACTTAAGGACAAGATGACTGACTCTTCTTACTGACTATGTTTTGAACCATTCCTGTGACACTAGTTACGGATTCCGATGCTTCACTTCAGGTTTACTGTATCCCTCTGACCGTCTTATTGTCGATGAAACACAGAAATTGCATCGGAATTAAATACCAAAGCCACAATGCCGACTTATGTACATGAAGACTGACTCTTCGTACTGTCTATGTTTTGAACCATTCCTGTGACACTAGTTTTAGATTCCGATGCTTCACTTCAGGTTTACTGTGTCCCTTGGTCCTTCTTATTGACGATGAAACACAGAAATTGCATCGGAATTAAATACAAAATGCACAATGCCAACTAAAGCATAAGAAGACTGACTCTTCCTACTGTCTATGTTTGATCCATTTCTGTGACACTAGTCATAGAGTCCGATGCTGATGCTTCACTTCAGGTTTACTGTATCGCTTGGACCTTCTTATTGACGATGATACACAGAAATTGCATCGGAATTAAATACAAAAGGCACAATGCCGATATAAGTACATGAAGACCGACTCTTCCTACTGACTATGTTTTGAACCATTCCTGTGACACTAGTTATAGATTCCGATGCTTCACTTGTGGTTTACTGTATCCTTTGGACCTTCTTATTGACGATGAAACACAGAAATTGCATCGGAAATAAATACAAAAGGCACAATGCCGACTTAAGTACAAGAAGACTGACTCTTCTTACTGTCTATGTTTCGAACCATTCCTGTGACAATAGTTATAGATTCCGATGCTTTACTCCAGGTTTACTGTATCCCTTGGACCATCTTATTGACGATGAAACACAGAAATTGCATCGGAATTAAATACAAAAGGCACAATGCCGACTTAAGGACAAGATGACTGACTCTTCTTACTGACTATGTTTTGAACCATTCCTGTGACACTAGTTATAGATTCCGATGCTTCACTTCAGGTTTACTGTATCCCTTGGACCTTCTTATTGACGATGAAACAAAGAAATTGCATCGGAATTAAATACAAAATGCACAATGCCGACTTAAGTACAAGAAGACTGACTCTTCGTACTGTCTATGCTTTGAACCATCCCTGTGACACTAGTTATAGATTCCGCTGCTTCACTTCAGGTTTACTGATTCCCTTGGACCTTCTGATTGACGATGAAACACAGAAATTGCATCGGAATTAAATACAAAAGGCACAATGCCGACCTAAGAATAAGAAGACTGACTCTTCCTACTGTCTATGTTTTGAACAATTTCTGTGAGACTAGTTATAGAGTCCCATGCTTCACTTCAGGTTTACTGTATCCCTTGGACTTTCTTATTGACGATGAAACACAGAAATTTGCATCGGAACTAAATACAAAAGGCACAATGCCGACTTAAGTACAAGAAGACTGACTCTTCTTACTGTCTATGTTTTGAACCATTACTGTGACTCTAGTTATAGATTCCGATACTTCACTTGAGGTTTACTGTATCCCCTGGACCTTCTTATTGGCGATGAAACACAGAAATTGCATCGGAATTCAATACATAAGGCACAATGCCGACTTAAGTACAAGAAGACTGACTCTTCTTACTGTCTATGATTTGAACGATTCCTGTGGCACTAGTTATAGATTCCGATGCTTCACTTCCGGTTAACTGTATCCCTCTGACTTTCTTATTGACAATGAAACACAGAAATTGCATCGGAATTAAATACAAAAGGCACAATGCTGACTTAAGTACAAGAAGACTGACTCTTCTTACTGTCGATATTTGAACCATTCATGTGACACTAGTTATAGATTCCGATGCTTCACTTCAGGTTTACTGTTTCCCTCTGACCTTCTTATTGGTGGTGAAGCACAGATATTGCATCGGAATTTAATACGAAAGGCACAAAGCCGAATGAAGTACAAGAAGACTGACTCTTCTTACTGACTATGTTTTGAACCAATCCTGTGACACTAGTTATAGATTCCGATGCATCGATTCAGGTTTACTGTATAGCTCTGACCTTCTTATTGACGACGAAACACAGAAACTGCATCGGAATTAAATAGAAAAGGCACAATGCCGACTTAAGTACAAGGAGACTGACTCTTCTTACTGTCTATGATTTGAACCAATCCTGTGACACTAGTTGTAGATTCCGGTGTTTCACTTCAGGTTTACTGTATCCCTTGGACCTTCTTATTGACGATGAGAAACAGAAATTGCATCGGAATTAAATACAAATTGCACAATGCCGACTTAAGTACATGAAGACCGACTCTTCTTATTGACAATGATTTGAACCATTCCTGTGACACTAGTTATAGTTTCCGATGCTTCACTTCAGGTTTACTGTATCCCTCTGCCTTTCTTATTGACGATGAAACACAGAAATGGCATCGGAATTAAATACAAAAGGCACAATGTCGACTTAAATACAAGAAGACTGACTCTTCTTACTGTCTATGATTTGAACCGTTCCTGTGAGACTAGTTGTAGATTCAGATGCTTCACTTCAGGTTTACTGTATCTGTTGGACCTTCTTATTCACGATGAGACACAGAAATTGCATTGGAATTAAATACAAAAGGCACAATGCCGACTTAAGTACAAGAAGACTGACTCTTCTACTGTCTATGTTTGGAACCATTTCCGTGACACTAGCTATAGATTCCGATGCTTCACTTCAGGTTTACTGTATCCCTCTGCCTTTTTATTGACGATGAAACACAGAAATGGCATCGGAGTAAAATGCAAAAGGCACAATGCTGACTTAAGTTCAAGAAGACTGACTCTTGTTACCGTCTATGTCTTGAACCATTCCATTGTCACTAGTTATAGATTCCGATGCTTCACTCCAGGTTTACTGTATCCCTTGGACCTTGTTATTGACGATGAAACACAGATATTGCATTGGAATTAAATAGAAAAGCCACAATGCAGACTTAAGTACAAGAAGACTGACTCTTCTTACTGACTATGTTTTGAACCATTCCTGTGAAGCTAGTTATAGATTCCGATGCTTCACTCCAGGTTTACTGTATCCCTTGGACCTTCTTATTGACGACGAAACACAGAAATTGCATCGGAATGAAATACAAAAGGCACAATGCCGACTTAAGTAGAAGAAGACTGACTCTTCCTACTGTCTATGTTTTGAACCATTGCTGTGAAACTAATTATAGATTACGACGCTTCACTCCATTTTTGCTGTATCCGTCTGACCTTTAATTGACGATGAAACACAGAAATTGCATTGGAAATAAATACAAAAGCCACAATGCCGACTTAAGTACAAGAAGACTGACTCTTCGTACTGTCCATGTTTTGAATCATTCCTGTGACACTAGTTATAGATTCCGATGCTTCACTTCAGGTTTACTGTATCCCTTGGACCTTCTTATTGACGATGAAACACAGAAATTGCATCGGAGTTAAATACAAAAGGCACAATGCCGACTTAAGTATAAGAAGACTGACTCTTCCTACTGTCTATGTTTTGAACCATTTCTGTGACACTAGTTATAGAGTCCGATGCTTCACTTCAGGTTTACTGTATCCCTTGGACCTTCTTATTGACGATGAATCACAGAAATTGCATCGGAATTAAATACATAAGGCACAATGCCGACTTAAGTACAAGAAGACTGACTCTTCTTACTGTCTATATTTTGAACCAATCCAGTGACACTAGTTATAGATTCCGATGCTTCACTTCAGGTTTACTGTATCCCTTGGACCTTCGTATTGACGATGAAACACTGAAATTGCATCGGAATTAAATACAAAAGGCACAATACCAACTTAAGTACAAGGAGACTGACTCTTCTTACTGTCAATGATTTGAACCGTTCCTGTGAGACTAGTTATCGATTCAGATGCTTCACTCCAGGTTTACTGTATTCCTTGGACCTACGTATTGACGATGAAACACAGAAATTGCATCGGAATTAAATACAAAAGGCACAATGCCTACTTAAGTACATGAAGACCGACTCTTCCTACTGACTATGTTTTGAACCATTCCTGTGACACTAGTTATAGATTCCGATGCTTCACTTGAGGTTTACTGTATCCCTTGGACCTTCTTATTGACGATGAAACACAGAAATTGCATCGGAATTAAATACAAAAGGCACAATGCCGACTGCAGGACAAGAAGACTGTCTCTCCTTACTGACTATGTTTTGAACCATTCCTGTGACACTAGCTATAGATTCCGATGCTTCACTTCAGGTTTACTGTATCCCTCTGACTTTCTTATTGACGATGAAACACTGAAATGGCATCGGAGTAAAATGCAAGAGGCACAATGCCGACTTAAGTTCAAGAAGACTGACTCTTGTTACTGTCTATGTCTTGAACCATTCCATTGACACTAGTTATAGATTCCGATGCTTCACACCAGGTTTACTGTATCCCTTGGACCTTGTTATTGACGATGAAACACAGATATTGCATTGGAATTAAATAGAAAAGCCACAATGCAGACTTAAGTACAAGAAGACTGACTCTTCTTATTGACTATGTTTTGAACCATTCCTGTGCCACTAGTTATAGATTCCGATGCTTCACTTCAGGTTTACTGTTTCCCTCTGACCTTCTTATTGACGGTGAAGCACAGATATTGCATCGGAATTTAATACGAAAGGCACAAAGCCGACTTATGTACATGAAGACTGACTCTTCGTACTGTCTATGTTTTGAACCATTCCTGTGACACTAGTTTTAGATTCCGATGCTTCACTTCAGGTTTACTGTGTCCCTTGGTCCTTCTTATTGACGATGAAACACAGAAATTGCATCGGAATTAAATACAAAATGCACAATGCCAACTAAAGCATAAGAAGACTGACTCTTCCTACTGTCTATGTTTGATCCATTTCTGTGACACTAGTCATAGAGTCCGATGCTGATGCTTCACTTCAGGTTTACTGTATCGCTTGGACCTTCTTATTGACGATGATACACAGAAATTGCATCGGAATTAAATACAAAAGGCACAATGCCGATATAAGTACATGAAGACCGACTCTTCCTACTGACTATGTTTTGAACCATTCCTGTGACACTAGTTATAGATTCCGATGCTTCACTTGTGGTTTACTGTATCCTTTGGACCTTCTTATTGACGATGAAACACAGAAATTGCATCGGAAATAAATACAAAAGGCACAATGCCGACTTAAGTACAAGAAGACTGACTCTTCTTACTGTCTATGTTTCGAACCATTCCTGTGACAATAGTTATAGATTCCGATGCTTTACTCCAGGTTTACTGTATCCCTTGGACCATCTTATTGACGATGAAACACAGAAATTGCATCGGAATTAAATACAAAAGGCACAATGCCGACTTAAGGACAAGAAGACTGACTCTTCTTACTGACTATGTTTTGAACCATTCCTGTGACACTAGTTATAGATTCCGATGCTTCACTTCAGGTTTACTGTATCCCTTGGACCTTCTTATTGACGATGAAACAAAGAAATTGCATCGGAATTAAATACAAAATGCACAATGCCGACTTAAGTACAAGAAGACTGACTCTTCGTACTGTCTATGCTTTGAACCATCCCTGTGACACTAGTTATAGATTCCGTTGCTTCACTTCAGGTTTACTGATTCCCTTGGACCTTCTGATTGACGATGAAACACAGAAATTGCATCGGAATTAAATACAAAAGGCACAATGCCGACCTAAGAATAAGAAGACTGACTCTTCCTACTGTCTATGTTTTGAACAATTTCTGTGAGACTAGTTATAGAGTCCCATGCTTCACTTCAGGTTTACTGTATCCCTTGGACTTTCTTATTGACGATGAAACACAGAAATTGCATCGGAACTAAATACAAAAGGCACAATGCCGACTTAAGTACAAGAAGACTGACTCTTCTTACTGTCTATGTTTTGAACCATTACTGTGACTCTAGTTATAGATTCCGATACTTCACTTGAGGTTTACTGTATCCCCTGGACCTTCTTATTGGCGATGAAACACAGAAATTGCATCGGAATTCAATACATAAGGCACAATGCCGACTTAAGTACAAGAAGACTGACTCTTCTTACTGTCTATGATTTGAACGATTCCTGTGGCACTAGTTATAGATTCCGATGCTTCACTTCCGGTTAACTGTATCCCTCTGACTTTCTTATTGACAATGAAACACAGAAATTGCATCGGAATTAAATACAAAAGGCACAATGCTGACTTAAGTACAAGAAGACTGACTCTTCTTACTGTCGATATTTGAACCATTCATGTGACACTAGTTATAGATTCCGATGCTTCACTTCAGGTTTACTGTTTCCCTCTGACCTTCTTATTGGTGGTGAAGCACAGATATTGCATCGGAATTTAATACGAAAGGCACAAAGCCGAATGAAGTACAAGAAGACTGACTCTTCTTACTGACTATGTTTTGAACCAATCCTGTGACACTAGTTATAGATTCCGATGCATCGATTCAGGTTTACTGTATAGCTCTGACCTTCTTATTGACGACGAAACACAGAAACTGCATCGGAATTAAATAGAAAAGGCACAATGCCGACTTAAGTACAAGGAGACTGACTCTTCTTACTGTCTATGATTTGAACCAATCCTGTGACACTAGTTGTAGATTCCGGTGCTTCACTTCAGGTTTACTGTATCCCTTGGACCTTCTTATTGACGATGAGAAACAGAAATTGCATCGGAATTAAATACAAATTGCACAATGCCGACTTAAGTACATGAAGACCGACTCTTCTTATTGACAATGATTTGAACCATTCCTGTGACACTAGTTATAGTTTCCGATGCTTCACTTCAGGTTTACTGTATCCCTCTGCCTTTCTTATTGACGATGAAACACAGAAATGGCATCGGAATTAAATACAAAAGGCACAATGTCGACTTAAATACAAGAAGACTGACTCTTCTTACTGTCTATGATTTGAACCGTTCCTGTGAGACTAGTTGTAGATTCAGATGCTTCACTTCAGGTTTACTGTATCTGTTGGACCTTCTTATTCACGATGAGACACAGAAATTGCATTGGAATTAAATACATAAGGCACAATGCCGACTTAAGTACAAGAAGACTGACTCTTCTACTGTCTATGTTTGGAACCATTTCTGTGACACTAGCTATAGATTCCGATGCTTCACTTCAGGTTTACTGTATCCCTCTGCCTTTCTTATTGACGATGAAACACAGAAATGGCATCGGAGTAAAATGCAAAAGGCACAATGCTGACTTAAGTTCAAGAAGACTGACTCTTGTTACCGTCTATGTCTTGAACCATTCCATTGTCACTAGTTATAGATTCCGATGCTTCACTCCAGGTTTACTGTATCCCTTGGACCTTGTTATTGACGATGAAACACAGATATTGCATTGGAATTAAATAGAAAAGCCACAATGCAGACTTAAGTACAAGAAGACTGACTCTTCTTACTGACTATGTTTTGAACCATTCCTGTGAAGCTAGTTATAGATTCCGATGCTTCACTCCAGGTTTACTGTATCCCTTGGACCTTCTTATTGACGACGAAACACAGAAATTGCATCGGAATGAAATACAAAAGGCACAATGCCGACTTAAGTAGAAGAAGACTGACTCTTCCTACTGTCTATGTTTTGAACCATTGCTGTGACACTAATAATAGATTACGACGCTTCACTCCATTTTTACTGTATCCGTCTGACCTTTAATTGACGATGAAACACAGAAATTGCATTGGAAATAAATACAAAAGCCACAATGCCGACTTAAGTACAAGAAGACTGACTCTTCGTACTGTCCATGTTTTGAATCATTCCTGTGACACTAGTTATAGATTCCGATGCTTCACTTCAGGTTTACTGTATCCCTTGGACCTTCTTATTGACGATGAATCACAGAAATTGCATCGGAGTTAAATACAAAAGGCACAATGCCGACTTAAGTATAAGAAGACTGACTCTTCCTACTGTCTATGTTTTGAACCATTTCTGTGACACTAGTTATAGAGTCCGATGCTTCACTTCAGGTTTACTGTATCCCTTGGACCTTCTTATTGACGATGAATCACAGAAATTGCATCGGAATTAAATACATAAGGCACAATGCCGACTTAAGTACAAGAAGACTGACTCTTCTTACTGTCTATATTTTGAACCAATCCAGTGACACTAGTTATAGATTCCGATGCTTCACTTCAGGTTTACTGTATCCCTTGGACCTTCGTATTGACGATGAAACACTGAAATTGCATCGGAATTAAATACAAAAGGCACAATGCCAACTTAAGTACAAGGAGACTGACTCTTCTTACTGTCAATGATTTGAACCGTTCCTGTGAGACTAGTTATCGATTCAGATGCTTCACTCCAGGTTTACTGTATTCCTTGGACCTACGTATTGACGATGAAACACTGAAATTGCATCGGAATTAAATACAAAAGGCACAATGCCTACTTAAGTACATGAAGACCGACTCTTCCTACTGACTATGTTTTGAACCATTCCTGTGACACTAGTTATAGATTCCGATGCTTCACTTGAGGTTTACTGTATCCCTTGGACCTTCTTATTGACGATGAAACACAGAAATTGCATCGGAATTAAATACAAAAGGCACAATGCCGACTTAAATACAAGAAGACTGACTCTTCTTACTGTCTATGATTTGAACCGTTCCTGTGAGACTAGTTATCGATTCCAATGCTTCACTCCAGGTTTACTGTATTCCTTGGACCTACGTATTGACGATGAAACACAGAAATTGCATCGGAATTAAATACAAAAGGCACAATGCCGACTGCAGGACAAGAAGACTGTCTCTCCTTACTGACTATGTTTTGAACCATTCCTGTGACACTAGCTATAGATTCCGATGCTTCACTTCAGGTTTACTGTATCCCTCTGACTTTCGTATTGACGATGAAACACTGAAATGGCATCGGAGTAAAATGCAAGAGGCACAATGCCGAGTTAAGTTCAAGAAGACTGACTCTTGTTACTGTCTATGTCTTGAACCATTCCATTGACACTAGTTATAGATTCCGATGCTTCACACCAGGTTTACTGTATCCCTTGGACCTTGTTATTGACGATGAAACACAGATATTGCATTGGAATTAAATAGAAAAGCCACAATGCAGACTTAAGTACAAGAAGACTGACTCTTCTTATTGACTATGTTTTGAACCATTCCTGTGCCACTAGTTATAGATTCCGATGCTTCACTCCAGGTTTACTGTATCCCTTGGACCTTCTTATTGACGACGAAACACAGAAATTGCATCGGAATGAAATACAAAAGGCACAATGCCGGCTTAAGTAGAAGATGACTTACTCTTCCTACTGTCTATGTTTTGAACCATTTCTGTGACACTAGTTATAGAGTCCGATGCTTCACTTCAGGTTTACTGTATTCCTTGGACCTTCTTATTGACGATGAATCACAGAAATTGCATCGGAATTAACTACATAAGGCACAATGCCGACTTAAGTACAAGAAGACTGACTCTTCTTACTGTCTATATTTTGAACCAATCCAGTGACACTAGTTATAGATTCCGATGCTTCACTTCAGGTTTACTGTATCCCTTGGACCTTCGTATTGACGATGAAACACAGAAATTGCATTGGAATTAAATACAAAAGGCACAATGCCGACTTAAGTACAAGAAGACTGACTTTTCTTACTGTCTTTGTTTTGAACCATTACTGTGACTCTAGTTATAGATTCCTAAGCTTCACTCCAGGCTTACTGTATCCCTTTGACCTTCTTATTGACGATGGAACACAGAAATTGCATCGGAATTAAATACAAAAGGCACAATGCCGAATTAAGTACAAGAAGACTGACTCTTCTTACTGACTATGTTTAGAACCATTCCTGTCACACTAGTTATAGATTCCGATGCTTCACTTCAGGTTTACTGTATCCTTTGTCCCTTCTTATTGACGATGAAACACAGAAATTGCATCAGAATTAAATACAAAAGGCACAATACCGAATAAAGTACATGAAGACCAACTCTTCTTGCTGACTATGATTTGAACCATTCCAGTGAGACTAGTTATAGATTCCGATGCTTCACTTCAGGTTTACTGTATCCCTTGGACATTCTTATTGACGATGAAACACAGAAATTGCATGGGAATTAAATACAAAAGGCACAGTGCCGACTTAAGTACAAGAAGACTGACTATTCTTACTGTCTATGATTTGAAACATTCCTGTGAGACTAGTTATCGATTCCGATGCTTCACTCCAGGATTACTGTATCCCTTGGACCTTCTTATTGACGATGAATTACAGAAATCGCATCGGAATTAAATAGGAAAGGCAAAATGCCGACTTAAGTACAAGAAGACTGACTCTTCTTACTGTCTATATTTTGAACCATTCCAGTGACACTAGTTATCGATTCCGATGCATCACTTCAGGTTTACTGTATCCCTCTGACCTTCTTACTGACGGTGAAGCACAGAAATTGCATCGGAATTAAATACGAAAGGCACAATGCCCAATTAAGTAGAAGAAGACTGACTCTTCTTTCTGACTATGTTTTGAAACATTCCTGTGACACTAGTTATAGATTCCGATGCTTCACTTCAGGTTTACTGTGTCCCTCTGACCTTCTTATTGACGATGAAACACAGAAATTGCATCGGTATTAAATAGAAAAGGCACAATGCCGACTTAAGTACAAGAAGACTGACACTTCTTACTGTCTATGTTTTGAACGAATCCTGTGACACTAGATGTAGATTCCGATGCTTCAATTCAGGTATACTGTATCCCTTGGACCTTCTTATTGCCGATGAAACACAGAAATTGCATCGAAATTGAATACAAAAGGCACAATGCCGACTTAAGTACAAGAAGACTGACTCTTCCTACTCTCTATGTTTTGAACCATTCCTATGACACTAGTTATAGATTCCGATGCTTCACTTCAGGTTTACTGTATCCCTTGTACTTTCTTATTGACAATGAAACACAGAAATTGCATCGGAATTAAATACAAAAGGCACAATGCCGACTTCAGTACATGAAGACCGACTCTTCTTATTGACAATGATTTGAACCATTCCTGTGACACTAGTTATAGATTCCGATGCTTCACTACAGGTTTACTGTATCCCTTGGACATTCTTATTGACGATGAAACACAAAATTGCATCGGAATGAAATGCAAAAGGCACAATGCCGACTTACGGACAAGAAGACTGACACTTCTTACTGACTATGATTTGAACCATTCCTGTGACACTAGTTATAGATTCCGATGCTTCACTTCAGGTTTACTGTATCCCTCTGACCTTCTTATTGACGGTGAAACACAGAAATTGCATCGGAATTTAATACGAAAGGCACAATGCCGACTTAAATACATGAAGACTGACTCTTCTTACTGTCTATTATTTGAACCGTTCCTGTGAGACCAGTTGTAGACTCAGATGCTTCACTTCAGGTTTACTGTATCTGTTGGACCTTCTTATTCACGATGAGACACAGAAATTGCATCGGAATTAAATACAAAAGGCACAATGCCGACTTAAGTACAAGAAGACTGACTCTTCTACTGTCTATGTTTGGAACCATTTCTGTGACACTAGCTATAGATTCCGATGCTTCACTTCAGGTTTACTGTATCCCTCTGCCTTTCTTATTGACGATGAAACACAGGAATGGCATCGGAGTAAAATGCAAAAGGCACAATGCTGACTTAAGTTCAAGAACACTGACTCTTGTTACCGTCTATGCCTTGAACCATTCCATTGACACTAGTTATAGATTCCGATGCTTCACTCCAGGTTTACTGTATCCCTTGGACCTTGTTATTGACGATGAAACACAGATATTGCATTGGAATTAAATAGAAAAGCCACAATGCAGACTTAAGTACAAGAAGACTGACTCTTCTTACTGACTATGTTTTGAACCATTCCTGTGAAGCTAGTTATAGATTCCGATGCATCACTCCAGGTTTACTGTATCCCTTGGACCTTCTTATTGACGACGAAACACAGAAATTGCATCGGAATGAAATACAAAAGGCACAATGCCGACTTAAGTAGAAGAAGACTGACTCTTCCTACTGTCTATGTTTTGAACCATTGCTGTGACACTAATTATAGATTACGACGCTTCACTCCATTTTTACTGTATCCGTCTGACCTTTAATTGACGATGAAACACAGAAATTGCATTGGAAATAAATACAAAAGCCACAATGCCGACTTAAGTACAAGAAGACTGACTCTTCGTACTGTCCATGTTTTGAATCATTCCTGTGACACTAGTTATAGATTCCGATGCTTCACTTCAGGTTTACTGTATCCCTTGGACCTCCTTATTGACGATGAAACACAGAAATTGCATCGGAATTAAATACAAAAGGCACAATGCCGACTTAAGTATAAGAAGACTGACTCTTCCTACTGTCTATGTTTTGAACCATTTCTGTGACACTAGTTATAGAGTCCGATGCTTCACTTCAGGTTTACTGTATCCCTTGGACCTTCTTATTGACGATGAATCACAGAAATTGCATCGGAATTAAATACATAAGGCACAATGCCGACTTAAGTAAAAGAAGACTGACTCTTCTTACTGTCTATATTTTGAACCAATCCAGTGACACTAGTTATAGATTCCGATGCTTCACTTCAGGTTTACTGTATCCCTTGGACCTTCGTATTGACGATGAAACACAGAAATTGCATCGGAATTAAATACAAAAGGCACAATGCCGACTTAAGTACAAGAAGACTGACTCTTCTTACTGTCTATGATTTGAACCGTTCCTGTGAGACTAGTTATCGATTCCGATGCTTCACTCCAGGTTAACTGTATTCCTTGGACCTACGTATTGACGATGAAACATAGAAATTGCATCGGAATTAAATACAAAAGGCACAATGCCGACTGCAGGACAAGAAGACTGTCTCTCCTTACTGACTATGTTTTGAACCATTCCTGTGACACTAGCTATAGATTCCGATGCTTCACTTCAGGTTTACTGTATCCCTCTGACTTTCTTATTGACGATGAAACACTGAAATGGCATCGGAGTAAAATGCAAGAGGCACAATGCCGACTTAAGTTCAAGAAGACTGACTCTTGTTACTGTCTATGTCTTGAACCATTCCATTGACACTAGTTATGATTCCGATGCTTCACACCAGGTTTACTGTATCCCTTAGACTTTGTTATTGACGATGAAACACAGATATTGCATTGGAATTAAATAGAAAAGCCACAATGCAGACTTAAGTACAAGAAGACTGACTCTTCTTATTGACTATGTTTTGAACCATTCCTGTGACACTAGTTATAGATTCCGATGCTTCACTCCAGGTTTACTGTATCCCTTGGACCTTCTTATTGACGACGAAACACAGAAATTGCATCGGAATGAAATACAAAAGGCACAATGCCGACTTAAGTAGAAGATGACTTACTCTTCCTACTGTCTATGTTTTGAACCATTTCTGTGACACTAGTTATAGAGTCCGATGCTTCACTTCAGGTTTACTGTATCCCTTGGACCTTCTTATTGACGATGAATCACAGAAATTGCATCGGAATTAAATACATAAGGCACAATGCCGACTTAAGTACAAGAAGACTGACTCTTCTTACTGTCTATATTTTGAACCAATCCAGTGACACTAGTTATAGATTCCGATGCTTCACTTCAGGTTTACTGTATCCCTTGGACCTTCGTATTGACGATGAAACACAGAAATTGCATTGGAATTAAATACAAAAGGCACAATGCCGACTTAAGTACAAGAAGACTGACTTTTCTTACAGTCTTTGTTTTGAACCATTACTGTGACTCTAGTTATAGATTCCTAAGCTTCACTCCAGGCTTACTGTATCCCTTTGACCTTCTTATTGACGATGGAACACAGAAATTGCATCGGAATTAAATACAAAAGGCACAATGCCGAATTAAGTACAAGAAGACTGACTCTTCTTACTGACTATGTTTAGAACCATTCCTGTGACACTAGTTATAGATTCCGATGCTTCACTTCAGGTTTACTGTATCCTTTGTCCCTTCCTATTGACGATGAAACACAGAAATTGCATCAGAATTAAATACAAAAGGCACAATACCGAATTAAGTACATGAAGACCAACTCTTCTTGCTGACTATGATTTGAACCATTCCAGTGAGACTAGTTATAGATTCCGATGCTTCACTTCAGGTTTACTGTATCCCTTGGACATTCTTATTGACGATGAAACACAGATATTGCATGGGAATTAAATACAAAAGGCACAGTGCCGACTTAAGTACAAGAAGACTGACTCTTCTTACTGTCTATGATTTGAACCATTCCTGTGAGACTAGTTATCGATTCCGATGCTTCACTCCAGGATTACTGTATCCCTTGGACCTTCTTATTGACGATGATTTACAGAAATCGCATCGGAATTAAATAGGAAAGGCAAAATGCCGACTTAAGTACAAGAAGACTGACTCTTCTTACTGTCTATATTTTGAACCATTCCAGTGACACTAGTTATCGATTCCGATGCATCACTTCAGGTTTACTGTATCCCTCTGACCTTCTTATTGACGGTGAAGCACAGAAATTGCATCGGAATTAAATACGAAAGGCACAATGCCCAATTAAGTACAAGAAGACTGACTCTTCTTTATGACTATGATTTTGAATCATTCCTGTGACACTAGTTATAGATTCCGATGCTTCACTTCAGGTTTACTGTATCCCTCTGACCTTCTTATTGACAGTAAAACACAGAAATTGCATCGGAATTTAATACGAAAGGCACAATGCCGACTAAAGTACATGAAGACTGACTCTTCTTACTGTCTATGTTTGTACCATTCCTGTGACACTAGTTATAGATTCCGATGCTTCACTTCAGGTTTGCTGTATCCCTCTGACCTTCTTATTGACAGTAAAACACAGAAATTGCATCGGAATTTAATACGAAAGGCACAATGCCGACTTAAGTACAAGAAGACTGACTCTTCTTACTGTCTATGTTTTGTACCAATCCTGTGACACTAGTTGTATATTCCCATGCTTCACTTCAGGTTTACTGTATCCCTTGGACCTTCTTATTGACGATGAAACACAGAAATTGCATCGGTATTAAATAGAAAAGGCACAATGCCGATTTAAGTACAGGAAGACTGACTCTTCCTACTCTCTATGTTTTGAACCATTCCTGTGACACTAGTTATAGATTCCGATGCTTCACTTCAGGTTTACTGTTTCCCTTGTACTTTCTTATTGACGATGAAACACAGAAATTGCATCGGAATTAAATACAAACGGCACAATGCCGACTTAAGGGCAAGAAGACTGACTCTTCTTGTTGACTATGTTTTGAACCACTCCTGTGACACTAGTTATAGTTTCCGATGCTTCACTTCCGGTTTACTGTATCCCTCTGACCTTCTTATTGACGATGAAACACAGAAATTGCATAGGGATTAGATACAGAAGGCACAATGCCGACTTAAGTACATGAAGACTGACTTTTCTTACTGCCTATGTTTGTACCATTCCTGTGACACTAGTTATTGATTCCGATGCTTCACTTCAGGTTTGCTGTATCCCTCTGACCTTCTTATTGACAGTAAAACACAGAAATTGCATCGGAATTTAATACGAAAGGCACAATGCCGACTTAAGTACAAGACGACTGACTCTTCTTACTGTCTATGTTTTGTGCCAATCCTGTGACACTAGTTGTATATTCCCATGCTTCACTTCAGGTTTACTGTATCCCTTGGACCTTCTTATTGACGATGAAACACAGAACTTGCATCGAAATTAAACACAAAAGGCACAATGCCGACTTAAGTACAAGAACACTGACTCTTCCTACTGACTATGATTTGAACCATTCCTTTGACACTAGTTATAGATTCCGATGCTTCACTTCATGTTTACTGTATCCCATGTACTTTCTTATTGACGATGAAACACAGAAATCGCATCGGAATTAAATACAAAAGGCACAATGCCGACTTAAGGACAAGAAGACTTACTCTTCTCAATGTCTATGTTTGAACCATTCCTGTGACACTAGTTATAGATTCCGATGCTTCACTTCAGGTTTACTGTATCCCTCTGGCCTTCATATGGACGGTGAAGCACAGAAATTGCATCGGTATTAAATACGAAAGGCACAATGCTCAATTAGGTACAAGAAGACTGACTCTTCTTTCTGAGTATGTTTTAAACATTCCTGTGACACTAGTTATAGATTCCGATGCTTCACTTCAGGTTTACTGTATCCCTCTGACCTTCTTATTGACGATGAAACACAGAAATTGCATCGGTATTAACTAGAAAATGCACAATGCCGACTTAAGTACAAGAAGGCTGACTCTTCTTACTGTTTATGTTTTGAACCAATCCTGTGACACTAGTTGTAGATTCCGATGCTTCACATCAGGTTTACTGTATCCCTTGGACGTTCTTATTGACGATGAAACACAAAATTGCATCGAAATTAAATGCAAAAGGCACAATGCCGACTTAAGGACAAGAAGACTGACTCTTCTTACTGACTATGTTTTGAACAATTCCTGTGAGACTAGTTATGGATTCCGATGCTTCACTTCCGGTTTACTGTATCCCTCTGACCATTTTATTGACGATGAAACACAGAAATTGCATCGGGATTAAATACAAAAGGCACAATGCCGACTTAAGTACATGAAGCCTGACTCTTCTTACTGTCTATGTTTCAACCATTCCTGTGACACTAGTTATAGATTCCGATGCTTCACTTCAGGAATACTGTATCCCTCTGACCTTCTTCTTGACGGTGAAACACAGAAATTGCATCGAAACTCAATACGAAAGGCCCAATGCCGACTTAAGTACAAGAAGACTGACTCTTCTTACTGTCTATGTTTTGAACCAATCCTGTGACACTAGTTGTAGATTCAGATGCTTCACTTCAGGTTTACTGTATCCCTTGGACCTTCTTATTCACGATGAGACACAGAAATTGCATCGGAATTAAATACAAAAGGCACATTGCCGACTTAAGTACAAGAAGACTGTCTCTTCTACTGTCTATGTTTGGAATCATTTCTGTGACACTAGTTATTGAGTCCGATGCTTCACTTCAGGTTTACTGTATCCCTTGGGCCTTCTTATTGACGATGAATCACAGAAATTGCATCGGAATTAAATACAAAAGGCACAATGCCGACTTAAGTACAAGAAGACTGAATCTTCTTACTGTCTATAATTTGAACCATTCCAGTGACACTAGTTATAGATTCCGATGCAGCACTATAGGTTTATTGTATCCCTTGGACCTTGATATTGACGATGAAACACAGAAATTGCATCGGAATTAAATAGAAAAGGCACAATGCCGACTTAAGGACAAGAAGACTGACTCTTCTTACTGACTATGTTTGAACCATTCCTGTGACACTAGTTATAGATTCCGATGCTTCACTCCAGGTTTACTGTATCCCTTGGACCTTCTTATTGAAGATGAAACAAAGAAATTGCATCGGAATTAAATACAAAAGGCACAATGCCGACTTAAGTAGAAGATGACTTACTCTTCCTACTGTCTATGTTTTGAACCATTTCTGTGACACTAGTTATAGAGTCCGATGCTTCACTTCAGGTTTACTGTATCCCTTGGACCTTCTTATTGACGATGAATCACAGAAATTGCATCGGAATTAAATACATAAGGCACAATGCCGGCTTAAGTACAAGAAGACTGACTCTTCTTACTGTCTATATTTTGAACCAATCCAGTGACACTAGTTATAGATTCCGATGCTTCACTTCAGGTTTACTGTATCCCTTGGACCTTCGTATTGACGATGAAACACAGAAATTGCATTGGAATTAAATACAAAAGGCACAATGCCGACTTAAGTACAAGAAGACTGACTTTTCTTACTGTCTTTGTTTTGAACCATTACTGTGACTCTAGTTATAGATTCCTAAGCTTCACTCCAGGCTTACTGTATCCCTTTGACCTTCTTATTGACGATGGAACACAGAAATTGCATCGGAATTAAATACAAAAGGCACAATGCCGAATTAAGTACAAGAAGACTGACTCTTCTTACTGACTTTGTTTAGAACCATTCCTGTGACACTAGTTATAGTCTCCGATGCTTCACTCCAGGTTTACTGTACCCCTCTGACCTTGTTATTGACGACGAAACACAGAAATTGCATCGGAATTAAATACAAAAGGCACAATACCGAATTAAGTACATGAAGACCAACTCTTCTTGCTGACTATGATTTGAACCATTCGAGTGAGACTAACTATAGATTCCGATGCTTCACTCCAGGATTACTGTATCCCTTGGACCTTCTTACTGACGATGAATTACAGAAATCGCATCGGAATTAAATAGGAAAGGCAAAATGCCGACTTAAGTACAAGAAGACTGACTCTTCTTACTGTCTATATTTTGAACCATTCCAGTGACACTAGTTTTCGATTCCGATGCATCACTTCAGGTTTACTGTATCCCTCTGACCTTCTTATTGACGGTGAAGCACAGAAATTGCATCGGAATTAAATACGAAAGGCACAATGCCCAATTAAGTACAAGAAGACTGACTCTTCTTTCTGACTATGTTTTGAAACATTCCTGTGACACTAGTTATAGATTCCGATGCTTCACCTCAGGTTTACTGTGTCCCTCTGACCTTCTTATTGACGATGAAACACAGAAATTGCATCGGTATTAAATAGAAAAGGCACAATGCCGACTTAAGTACAAGAAGACTGACACTTCTTACTGTCTATGTTTTGAACCACTCCTGTGACACTAGATGTAGATTCCGATGCTTCACTTCAGGTATACTGTATCCCTTGGACCTTCTTATTGCCGATGAAACACAGAAATTGCATCGAAATTGAATACAAAAGGCACAATGCCGACTTAAGTACAATAAGACTGGCACTTCCTACTCTCTATGTTTTGAACCATTCCTATGACACTAGTTATAGATTCCGATGCTTCACTTCAGGTTTACTGTATCCCTTGTACTTTCTTATTGACAATGAAACACAGAAATTGCATCGGAATTAAATACAAAAGGCACAATGCCGACTTCAGTACATGAAGACCGACTCTTCTTATTGACAATGATTTGAACCATTCCTGTACACTACTAATTAATTCCGATGCTTCACTTCAGGTGTACTGTATCTCTTGGACATTCTTATTGACGATGAAACACAGAAATTGCATCGGATTTAAATACAATAACCACAATGCCGACTTAAGTACCTGAAGAATGACTCTTCCTACTGTCTATGTTTTGAACCTTTATTGTGACACTAGCTTTAGATTCCGATGCTTCACTTTAGGTTTACTGTATCCCTCTGACCTTCTTATTGACGATGAAACACAGAAATTGCTTCGGAATTAAATACAAAAGGCACAATGCCGACTAAAGTATATGAAGACTAACTCTTCCTACTGTCTATGTTTTGATCCATTTCTGTGGCACTAGTTATAGAGTCCGATGCTTCACTTGAGGTTTACTGTATCCCTTGGACCTTCTTATTGACGATGAATCACAGAAATTGCATCGGAATGAAATACAAAAGGCACAATGCCGACTTAAGTACAAGAAGACTGACTCTTCTTACTGTCTATATTTTGAACCATTCAAGTGACACTAGTTATAGATTCCGATGCTTCACTTCAGGTTTACTGTAACCCTTGGACATTCTTATTGACGATGAAACACAGAAATTGCATCGGAATTAAATACAAAAGGCACAATGCCGACTTAAGTACAAGAAGATTAACTCTTCTTACTGTCTATGTTTTGAACCATTACTGTGACTCTAGTTATAGATTCCGATGCTTCACTCCAGGTTTACTGTATCCCTTGGACCTTCTTATTGACGATCAAACACAGAAATTGCATCGGAATTAAATACAAAAGGCACAATGCCGACTTAAGTACAAGAAGACTGACTCTTCTTACTGTCTATATTTTGAACCATTCCAGTGACAGTAGTTATAGATTCCGATGCTTCACTTCAGGTTTACTGTATCCCTCTGACCTTCTTATTGACGATGAAACACAGCAATTGCATCGGTATTAACTAGAAAATGCACAATGCCGACTTAAGTACAAGAAGGCTGACTCTTCTTACTGTTTATGATTTGAACCAATCCTGTGACACTAGTTGTAGATTCCGATGCTTCACATCAGGTTTACTGTATCCCTTGGACGTTCTTATTGACGATGAAACACAAAATTGCATCGAAATTAAATGCAAAAGGCACAATGCCGACTTAAGGACAAGAAGACTGACTCTTCTTACTGACTATGTTTTGAACAATTCCTGTGACACTAGTTATAGATTCCGATGCTTCACTTCCGATTTACTGTATCCCTCCGACCATTTTATTGACGATGAAACACAGAAATTGCATCGGGATTAAATACAAAAGGCACAATGCCGACTTAAGTACATGAAGCCTGACTCTTCTTACTGTCTATGTTTCAACCATTCCTGTGACACTAGTTATAGATTCCGATGCTTCACTTCAGGAATACTGTATCCGTCTGACCTTCTTCTTGACGGTGAAACACAGAAATTGCATCGAAACTCAATACGAAAGGCCCAATGCCGACTTAAGTACAAGAAGACTGACTCTTCTTACTGTCTATGTTTTGAACCAATCCTGTGACACTAGTTGTAGATTCAGATGCTTCACTTCAGGTTTACTGTATCCCTTGGACCTTCTTATTCACGATGAGAGACAGAAATTGCATCGGAATTAAATACAAAAGGCACATTGCCGACTTAAGTACAAGAAGACTGTCTCTTCTACTGTCTATGTTTGGAATCATTTCTGTGACACTAGTTATTGAGTCCGATGCTTCACTTCAGGTTTACTGTATCCCTTGGGCCTTCTTATTGACGATGAATCACAGAAATTGCATCGGAATTAAATACAAAAGGCACAATGCCGACTTAAGTACAAGAAGACTGAATCTTCTTACTGTCTATAATTTGAACCATTCCAGTGACACTAGTTATAGATTCCGATGCAGCACTATAGGTTTATTGTATCCCTTGGACCTTGATATTGACGATGAAACACAGAAATTCCATCGGAATTAAATAGAAAAGGCACAATGCCGACTTAAGGACAAGAAGACTGACTCTTCTTACTGACTATGTTTGAACCATTCCTGTGACACTAGTTATAGATTCCGATGCTTCACTCCAGGTTTACTGTATCCCTTGGACCTTCTTATTGAAGATGAAACAAAGAAATTGCATCGGAATTAAATACAAAAGGCACAATGCCGACTTAAGTAGAAGATGACTTACTCTTCCTACTGTCTATGTTTTGAACCATTTCTGTGACACTAGTTATAGAGTCCGATGCTTCACTTCAGGTTTACTGTATCCCTTGGACCTTCTTATTGACGATGAATCACAGAAATTGCATCGGAATTAAATACATAAGGCACAATGCCGGCTTAAGTACAAGAAGACTGACTCTTCTTACTGTCTATATTTTGAACCAATCCAGTGACACTAGTTATAGATTCCGATGCTTCACTTCAGGTTTACTGTATACCTTGGACCTTCGTATTGACGATGAAACACAGAAATTGCATTGGAATTAAATACAAAAGGCACAATGCCGACTTAAGTACAAGAAGACTGACTTTTCTTACTGTCTTTGCTTTGAACCATTACTGTGACTCTAGTTATAGATTCCTAAGCTTCACTCCAGGCTTACTGTATCCCTTTGACCTTCTTATTGACGATGAAACACAGAAATTGCATCGGAATTAAATACAAAAGGCACAATGCCGAATTAAGTACAAGAAGACTGACTCTTCTTACTGACTTTGTTTAGAACCATTCCTGTGACACTAGTTATAGTCTCCGATGCTTCACTCCAGGTTTACTGTACCCCTCTGACCTTGTTATTGACGACGAAACACAGAAATTGCTTCGGAATTAAATACAAAAGGCACAATACCGAATTAAGTACATGAAGACCAACTCTTCTTGCTGACTATGATTTGAACCATTCGAGTGAGACTAGTTATAGATTCCGATGCTTCACTCCAGGATTACTGTATCCCTTGGACCTTCTTACTGACGATGAATTACAGAAATCGCATCGGAATTAAATAGGAAAGGCAAAATGCCGACTTAAGTACAAGAAGACTGACTCTTCTTACTGTCTATATTTTGAACCATTCCAGTGACACTAGTTATCGATTCCGATGCATCACTTCAGGTTTACTGTATCCCTCTGACCTTCTTATTGACGGTGAAGCACAGAAATTGCATCGGAATTAAATACGAAAGGCACAATGCCCAATTAAGTACAAGAAGACTGACTCTTCTTTCTGACTATGTTTTGAAACATTCCTGTGACACTAGTTATAGATTCCGATGCTTCAACTCAGGTTTACTGTGTCCCTCTGACCTTCTTATTGACGATGAAACACAGAAATTGCATCGGTATTAAATAGAAAAGGCACAATGCCGACTTAAGTACAAGAAGACTGACACTTCTTACTGTCTATGTTTTGAACCACTCCTGTGACACTAGATGTAGATTCCGATGCTTCACTTCAGGTATACTGTATCCCTTGGACCTTCTTATTGCCGATGAAACACAGAAATTGCATCGAAATTGAATACAAAATGCACAATGCCGACTTAAGTACAATAAGACTGGCACTTCCTACTCTCTATGTTTTGAACCATTCCTATGACACTAGTTATAGATTCCGATGCTTCACTTCAGGTTTACTGTATCCCTTGTACTTTCTTATTGACAATGAAACACAGAAATTGCATCGGAATTAAATACAAAAGGCACAATGCCGACTTCAGTACATGAAGACCGACTCTTCTTATTGACAATGATTTGAACCATTCCTGTACACTACTTATCAATTCCGATGCTTCACTTCAGGTTTACTGTATCTCTTGGACATTCTTATTGACGATGAAACACAGAAATTGCATCGGATTTAAATACAATAACCACAATGCCGACTTAAGTACAAGAAGACTGACTCTTCTTTCTGACTATGTTTTGAAACATTCCTGTGACACTAGTTATAGATTCCGATGCAGCACTATAGGTTTATTGTATCCCTTGGACCATCTTATTGACGATCAAACACAGAAATTGCATCGGAATTAAATACAAAAGGCACAATGCCGACTTAAGTACAAGAAGACTGACTCTTCTTACTGTCTATATTTTGAACCATTCCAGTGACAGTAGTTATAGATTCCGATGCTTCACTTCAGGTTTACTGTATCCCTCTGACCTTCTTATTGACGGTGAAGCACAGAAATTGCATCGGAATTAATTACGAAAGGCACAATGCCCAATTAAGTACAAGAAGACTGACTCTTCTTTATGACTATGCTTTTGAATCATTCCTGTGACACTAGTTATAGATTCCGATGCTTCACTTCAGGTTTACTGTATCCCTCTGACCTTCTTATTGACAGTAAAACACAGAAATTGCATCGGAATTTAATACGAAAGGCACAGTGCCGACTAAAGTACATGAAGACTGACTCTTCTTACTGTCTATGTTTTTACCATTCCTGTGACACTAGTTATAGATTCCGATGCTTCACTTCAGGTTTGCTGTATCCCTCTGACCTTCTTATTGACAGTAAAACACAGAAATTGCATCGGAATTTAATACGAAAGGCACAATGCCGACTTAAGTACAAGAAGACTGACTCTTCTTACTGTCTATGCTTTGTACCAATCCTGTGACACTAGTTGTATTATCCCATGCTTCACTTCAGGTTTACTGTATCCCTTGGACCTTCTTATTGACGATGAAACACAGAAATTGCATCGGTATTAAATAGAAAAGGCACAATGCCGATTTAAGTACAGGAAGACTGACTCTTCCTACTCTCTATGTCTAGAACCATTCCTATGACACTAGTTATAGATTCCGATGCTTCACTTCAGGTTTACTGTTTCCCTTGTACTTTCTTATTGACGATGAAACACAGAAATTGCATCGGAATTAAATACAAAAGGCAAAATGCCGACTTAAGTACATGAAGACCGACTCTTCTTATTGACAATGATTTGAACCATTCCTGTGACACTAGTTATAGATTCCGACGCTTCACTACAGGTTTACTGTATCCCTTGGACATTCTTATTGACGATGAAACACAAAATTGCATCGGAATTAAATGCAAACGGCACAATGCCGACTTAAGGGCAAGAAGACTGACTCTTCTTATTGACTATGTTTTGAACCATTCCTGTGACACTAGTTATAGTTTCCGATGCTTCACTTCCGGTTTACTGTATCCCTCTGACCTTCTTATTGACGATGAAACACAGAAATTGCATATGGATTAAATACAGAAGGCACAATGCCGACTTAAGTACATGAAGACTGACTTTTCTTACTGTCTATGTTTGTACCATTCCTGTGACACTAGTTATAGATTCCGATGCTTCACTTCAGGTTTGCTGTATCCCTCTGACCTTCTTATTGACAGTAAAACACAGAAATTGCATCGGAATTTAATACGAAAGGCACAATGCCGACTTAAGTACAAGACGACTGACTCTTCTTACTGTCTATGTTTTGTACCAATCCTGTGACACTAGTTGTATATTCCCATGCTTCACTTCAGGTTTACTGTATCCCTTGGACCTTCTTATTGACGATGAAACGCAGAACTTGCATCGCAATTAAACACAAAAGGCACAATGCCGACTTAAGTACAAGAACACTGACTCTCCCTACTGTCTATGATTTGAACCATTCCTTTGACACTAGTTATAGATTCCGATGCTTCACTTCATGTTTACTGTATCCCATGTACTTTCTTATTGACGATGAAACACAGAAATCGCATCGGAATTAAATACAAAAGGCACAATGCCGACTTAAGGACAAGAAGACTTACTCTTCTCAATGTCTATGTTTGAACCATTCCTGTGACACTAGTTATAGATTCCGATGCTTCAGTTCAGGTTTACTGTATCCTTCTGGCCTTCATATTGACGGTGAAGCACAGAAATTGCATTGGTATTAAATACGAAAGGCACAATGCTCAATTAAGTACGAGAAGACTGACTCTTCTTTCTGAGTATGTTTTAAACATTCCTGTGACACTAGTTATAGATTCCGATGCTTCACTTCAGGTTTACTGTATCCCTCTGACCTTTTTATTGACGATGAAACACAGAAATTGCATCGGTATTAACTAGAAAATGCACAATGCCGACTTAAGTACAAGAAGGCTGACTCTTCTTACTGTTTATGTTTTGAACCAATCCTGTGACACTAGTTGTAGATTCCGATGCTTCACATCAGGTTTACTGTATCCCTTGGACGTTCTTATTGACGATGAAACACAAAATTGCATCGAAATTAAATGAAAAAGGCACAATGCCGACTTAAGGACAAGAAGACTGACTCTTCTTACTGACTATGTTTTGAACAATTCCTGTGACACTAGTTATAGATTCCGATGCTTCACTTCCGGTATACTGTATCCCTCTGACCATTTTATTGACGATGAAACACAGAAATTGCATCGGGATTAAATACAAAAGGCACAATGCCGACTTAAGTACATGAAGCCTGACTCTTCTTACTGTCTATGTTTCAACCATCCCTGTGACACTAGTTATAGATTCCGATGCTTCACTTCAGGCTTACTGTATCCCTCTGACCTTCTTCTTGACGGTGAAACACAGAAATTGCATCGAAACTCAATACGAAAGGCCCAATGCCGACTTAAGTACAAGAAGACTGACTCTTCTTACTGTCTCTGTTTTGAACCAATCCTGTGACACTAGTTGTAGATTCAGATGCTTCACTTCAGGTTTACTGTATCCCTTGGACCTTCTTATTCACGATGAGACACAGAAATTGCATCGGAATTAAATACAAAAGGCACAATGCCGACTTAAGTACAAGAAGACTGACTCTTCTACTGTCTATGTTTGGAATCATTTCTGTGACACTAGTTATTGAGTCCGATGCTTCACTTCAGGTTTACTGTATCCCTTGGGCCTTCTTATTGACGATGAATCACAGAAATTGCATCGGAATTAAATACAAAAGGCACAATGCCGACTTAAGTACAAGAAGACTGAATCTTCTTACTGTCTATAATTTGAACCATTCCAGTGACACTAGTTACAGATTCCGATGCAGCACTATAGGTTTATTGTATCCCTTGGACCTTGATATTGACGATGAAACACAGAAATTGCATCGGAATTAAATAGAAAAGGCACAATGCCGACTTAAGTACAAGAAGAATGACTCTTCCTACTGACTATGTTTTGAACCATTCCTGTGACACTAGTTATAGATTCCGATGCTTCACTTCAGGTTTACTGTATCCCTTGGACATTCTTATTGACGATGAAACACAGCAATTGCATCGGAATTAAATACAAAAAGCAAAATGGTGACTTAAGTACACGAAGACTGACTCTTTTTACTGTCTATGCTTTGAACCATTCCTGTGACACTAGTTATAGATTCCGATGCTTCACTCCAGGTATACTGTATCCCTTGGAACGTCTTATTGACGATGAAACACAGAAATTGCATAGGAATTAAATACAAAAGGCACAATGCCGACTTAAGGACAAGAAGACCGACTCTTCTTACTGACTTTGTTTTGAACCATTCCGGTGGCGGTAGTTATAGATTCCGAAGCTTCACTTCCGGTTTATTGTATCCCTCTGACCTTCTTATTGACGATTAAACACAGAAATTGCATTGGAATTAATTGCAAAAGGCACAATGTCGACTTAAGTACAAGAAGTCTGTTTCTTCTTACCGTCTATGTTTTGAACCATTCCAGTGACACTAGTTATAGATTCCGATGCTTCACTCCAGGTTTACTGTATCCCTTGGACCTTCTTATTGACGATGAAACACAGAAATTGCATCGGTATTAAATAGAAAAGGCACAATGCCAATTTAAGTACAAGAAGACTGACTCTTCTTACTGACTATGTTTTGATCCATTCCTGTGAAACTAGTTATAGATTCCGATGCTTCACTTCAGATTTACTGTATACCTTGGACCTTCTTATTGACGATGAAACACAGAAATTGCATCGGAATTACATACAAAAGGCACAATGCCGACTTACGTACAAAAAGACTGGTTCTTCCTACTGTCTATGTTTTGAACCATTCCTGTGACACTAGTTTTGGATTCCGATGCTTCACTTCAGGTATACTGCTTCCCTCTTACCTTCTTATTGACGATGAAACACAGATATTGCATCGGAATTAAATATAAAAGGCACAATGCCGACTTAAGTACAAGAAGACTGACTCTTCCTACTGTCTATGTTTTGAACCATTCCTGTGACACTAGTTATGGATTCCGATGCTTCACTTCAGGTTTACTGTATCCCTCTGACCGTCTTATTGTCGATGAAACACAGAAATTGCATCGGAATTAAATACCAAAGCCACAATGCCGACTTATGTGCATGAAGACTGACTCTTAGTACTGTCTATGTTTTGAACCATTCCTGTGACACTAGTTATAGATTCCGATGCTTCACTTCAGGTTTACTGTGTCCCTTGGTCGTTCTTATTGACGATGAAACACAGAAATTGTTTCGGAATTAAATACAAAATGCACAATGCCAACTAAAGCATAAGAAGACTGACTCTTCCTACTGTCTATGTTTGATCCATTTCTGTGACACTAGTCATAGAGTCCGATGCTGATGTTTCACTTCAGGTTTACTGTATCGCTTGGACCTTCTTATTGACGATGATACACAGAAATTGCATCGGAATTAAATACAAAAGGCACAATGCCGACTTAAGTACAAGAAGACTGAATCTTCTTACTGTCTATAATTTGAACCATTCCAGTGACACTAGTTATAGAATCCGATGCAGCACTATAGGTTTATTGTATCCCTTGGACCTTGTTATTGACGATGAAACACAGAAATTGCATCGGAATTAAATAGAAAAGGCACAATGCCGACTTAAGTACAAGAAGAATGACTCTTCCTACTGACTATGTTTTGAACCATTCCTGTGACACTAGTTATAGATTCCGATGCTTCACTTCAGGTTTACTGTATCCCTTGGACATTCTTATTGACGATGAAACACAGCAATTGCATCGGAATTAAATACAAAAGGCAAAATGCCGACTTAAGTACACGAAGACTGACTCTTTTTACTGTCGATGCTTTGAACCATTCCTGTGACACTAGTTATAGATTCCGATGCTTCACTCCAGGTATACTGTATCCCTTGGAACGTCTTATTGACGATGAAACACAGAAACTGCATAGGAATTAAATACAAAAGGCACAATGCCGACAAAAGGACAAGAAGACCGACTCTTCTTACTGACTTTCTTTTTATACCATTCCGGTGACGGTAGTTATAGATTCCGAAGCTTCACTTCCGGTTTATTGTATCCCTCTGACCTTCTTATTGACGATGAAACACAGAAATTGCATTGGAATTAAATGCAAAAGGCACAATGTCGACTTAAGTACAAGAATTCTGTTTCTTCTTACCGTCTATGTTTTGAACCATTCCAGTGACACTAGTTATAGATTCCCATGCTTCACTCCAGGTTTACTGTATCCCTTGGACCTTCTTATTGACGATGAAACACAGAAATTGCATCGGTATTAAATAGAAAAGGCACAATGCCAACTTAAGTACAAGAAGACTGACTCTTCTTACTGACTATGTTTTGAACCATTCCTGTGAAACTAGTTATAGATTCCGATGCTTCACTTCAGGTTTACTGTATACCTTGGACCTTCTTATTGACGATGAAACACAGAAATTGCATCGGAATTAAATACAAAAGGCACAATGCCGACTTACGTACAAGAAGACTGGTTCTTCCTACTGTCTATGTTTTGAACCATTCCTGTGACACTAGTTTTGGATTCCGATGCTTCACTTCAGGTATACTGCATCCCTCTGACCCTCTTATTGACGATGAAACACAGAAATTGCATCGGAATTAAATATAAAAGGCACAATGCCGACTTAAGTACAAGAAGACTGACTCTTCCTACTGTCTATGTTTTGAACCATTGCTGTGACACTAGTTATAGATTCCGATGCTTCATTTCAGGTTTACTGTATCCCTCTGACCTTATTGCCGATGAAACACAGAAATTGCATCGGAATTAAATACGAAAGGCACAATGCTGACTTAAGGACAAGAAGACTGACTCTTCTTACTGACTATGTTTTGAACCATTCCTGTGACACTAGTTATGGATTCCGATGCTTCACTTCAGGTTTACTGTATCCCTCTGACCGTCTTATTGTCGATGAAACACAGAAATTGCATCGGAATTAAATACCAAAGCCACAATGCCGACTTATGTACATGAAAACTGACTCTTCGTACTGTCTATGTTTTGAACCATTCCTGTGACACTAGTTATAGATTCCGATGCTTCACTTCAGGTTTACTGTGTCCCTTGGTCCTTCTTATTGACGATGAAACACAGAAATTGCATCGGAATTAAATAGAAAAGGCACAATGCCGACTTAGGTACAAGGAGACTGACACTTCTTACTGTCTATGATTTGAACCAATCCTGTGACACTAGTTGTAGGTTCCGATGCTTCACTTCAGGTTTACTGTATCCCTTGGACCTTCTTATTGACGATGAGAAACAGAAATTGCATCGGAATTAAATACAAAATGCACAATGCCGACTTAAGTACATGAAGACCGACTCTTCTTATTGACATTGATTTGAACCATTCCTGTGACACTAGTTATAGATTCCGATGCTTCACTTCAGGTTTACTGTATCCCTTGGACAATCTTATTGACGATGAAACACAGAAATTGCATCGGAATTAAATACAAAAGGCACAATGCCTACTTAAGTACATGAAGGCCGACTCTTCCTACTGACTATGTTTTGAACCATTCCTGTGACACTAGTTATAGATTCCGATGCTTCACTTGAGGTTTACTGTATCCCTTGGACCTTCTTATTGACGATGAAACACAGAAATTGCATCGGAATTAAATACAAAAGGCACAATGCCGACTGCAGGACAAGAAGACTGTCTCTCCTTACTGACTATGTTTTGAACCATTCCTGTGACACTAGCTATAGATTCCGATGCTTCACTTCAGGTTTACTGTATCCCTCTGACTTTCTTATTGACGATGAAACACTGAAATGGCATCGGAGTAAAATGCAAGAGGCACAATGCCGACTTAAGTTCAAGAAGACTGACTCTTGTTACTGTCTATGTCTTGAACCATTCCATTGACACTAGTTATAGATTCCGATGCTTCACACCAGGTTTACTGTATCCCTTGGACCTTGTTATTGACGATGAAACACAGATATTGCATTGGAATTAAATAGAAAAGCCACAATGCAGACTTAAGTACAAGAAGACTGACTCTTCTTACTGACTATGTTTTGAACCATTCCTGTGACACTAGTTATAGATTCCGATGCTTCACTCCAGGTTTACTGTATCCCTTGGGCCTACGTATTGACGATGAAACACAGATATTGCATCGGAATTAAATACAAAAGGCACAATGCCGAATTAAGTACAAGAAGACTGACTCTTGTTACTGACTATGTTGGAACCATTCCTGTGACACAGGTTTACTGTATCCCTGTGACCTTCTTAAAGACGATGACACACAGAAATTGCATCGGATTTAAATAGAAAAGGCACAATGCCGACTTAAGTACAAGAAGATTGACTCTTCTTACTGTCTATGTTTTTAACCAATCCTGTGACACTAGTTGTAGATTCCGATGCTTCACTTCAGGTTTACTGTATCCCTTGGACCTTCTTATTGACGATGAAACACAGGAATTGAATCGGAATTAAATACAAAAGGCACAATGCCGACTTAAGTACAAGAAGACTGACTCTTGTTACTGTGTATGTTTGAACCATTCCTGTGAAACTAGTTATAGATTCTGATGCTTCACTTCAGGTTTACTGTATCCCTCTGACTTTCTTATTGACGGTGAAGCACAGAAATTGAATCGGAATTGAATACGAAAGGCACAATGCCGACTTAAGTACACGAGGACTGACTCTTCTTACTGTCTATGCTTGAACCATTCCTGGGACACTAGTTATAGATTCCGATGTTACACTCCAGGTTTACTGTATCATTTGGACCTTTTTATTGACGATGAAACTCAGAAATTGCATCTGAATTAAATACAAAAGGCACAATGCCGACTTAAGTACAAGAAGACTGACTCATCCTACTGACTATGTTTTGAACCATTCCTGGGACACTAGTTCTAGATTCCGATGCTTCACTTCAGGTTTACTGTACCCCTTTGACTTTCTTATTGACGATGAAACACAGAAATTGCATCGGAATTCAGTAGAAAAGGCACAATGCCGACTTAAGTACATGAAGACCGACTCTTCCTACTAAATATGTTTTGAACCAATCCTGTGACACTAGTTATAGATTCCGATGCTTCACTTGAGGTTTACTGTATCCCTTGGACCTTCTTATTGCCGATGAAACACAGAAATTGCATCGAAATTAAATAGAAAATTCACAATGCCGATTTATGTACAAGAAGACTGACTCATCTTACTGACTATGTTTTGAACCATTCCTGGAACACTAGTTGTAGATTCCGATGCTTCACTTCAGGTTTGCTGTATCCCTTGGACCTTCTTATTGACCATGAAACACAGAAATTGCATCGGAAGTAAATGCAAAAAGCAAAGTGCCGGCTTAAGTTCACGAAAACTGACTCTTCTTACTGTCTATGTTTTGAACCATTCCTGTGACACTAGTTATAGATTCCGATGCTTCACTTCAGGTTTATTGAATCCCACTGACCTTCTTATTGACGATGAATCACAGAAATTGCATCGGAATTATATAGAAAAGGCACAATTTCGACATAAGTCCAAGAAGACTGACTCTTCTTACTGTCTACGTTTTGAACCATTCCTGTGACACTAGTTATAGATTCCGATGCTTCAGTCCAGGTTTACTATATCCCTTGGACCTTGTTATTGACGATGAAACACAGAAATTGCATCGGAATTAAATAGGAAAGGCACAATGCCGACTTCAGTACAAGAAGACTGACTCTTCTTACTGACTATGTTTTGTACCATTCCTGTGACACTAGTTATAGATTCCGATGCTTCACTTCAGGTTTACTGTATCCCTCTGACCTTATTGCCAATGAAACACAGAAATTGCATCGGAATTAAATACAAAAGCCACAATGCCGACATAAGTACAAGAAGACTGACTCTTCGTACTGTCTATGTTTTGATCGTTCCTGTGACACTAGTTATAGATTCCGATGCGTCACTTCAGGTTTACTGTTTCCCTTGGACCTTCTTATTGACGATGAAACACAGACATTGCATCGGAATTAAATTCAAAAGGCACAATGCCGACTTTAGTATAAGAAGACTGACTCTTCCTACTGTCTACGTTTTGAACCATTTCTGTGACACTAGTTATAGAGCCCGATGCTTCACTTCAGGTTTACTGTATACCTCTGACCTTCTTATTGACGATGAAACACAGAAATTGCAACGGAATTAAATACAAAAGGCACAATGCCGACCTAAGTACAGGAAGACTGACTCATCTTACTGTCTATGTTTGAACCATTCCTGTGAAACTAGTTATAGATTCCGATGTTTCACTTCAGGTTTACTGTATCCCTGTGACCTTCTTATTGACTATGAAACACAGAAATTGCATCGGAAATAAATAGAAAAGGCACAATGCCGACTTAAGTACACGAAAAATGACTCTTCTTACTGTGTGTGCTTTGAACCATTCCTGTGAGACTAGTTATAGATTCCGATGCTTCACTCCAGGTTTACTGTATCCCTTGGACCTTCTTATTGACAATGAAACACAGAAATTGTATCGGAATTAAATAGAAAAGGCACAATGCCGACATAACTATAAGAAAACTGTCTCTTCTTACTGATTATTGTGTGAATCATTCCTGTGACACTAGTTATAGATTCCGATGATTTACTTCAGGTTTACTGTATACCTTGCACCTTCTTATTGACGATGAAACACAGAAATTGCATCGAAATTAAATACAAAAGGCACAATGCCAACTTAAGGACATGAAGACTGACTCTTCTTACTGACTATGTTTTGAACCGTTCCTGTGACACTAGTTATAGATTCCGAATCTTCACTTCAGGTTTACTTTATCCATTGGACCTTCTTATTGACGATGAAACACAGAAATTACATCGGATTTAAATACAAAAGGCAAAATGCCGACTTAAGTACACGAAGACTGACTCTTATTACTATTTATTTTTTGAACCATTCCTGTGACACTAGTTATAGATTCCGATGCTACACTCCACGTTTATTGTATCCCTTGACCTTCTTATTGACGATGAAACTCAGAAATTGCATCGGAATTAAACACAAAAGGCACAATGCCGACTTAAGGGCAAGAAGACTGACTCTTCTTACTGAATTTGTTTTGAACCATTCCTGTGACACTACTTATAGATTCCGATGCTTCACTTCAGGTTTACTGTATCCTTTGTCCCTTCTTATTGACGATGAAACACAGAAATTGCATCCGAATTAAATACAAAAGGCACAATAACGACTTAAGTACATGAAGACCGACTCTTCTTATTGACTATGATTTGAACCATTCCAGTGAGACTAGTTATAGATTCCGATGCTTCACTTCAGGTTTACTGTATCCCTTGGACATTCTTATTGACGATGAAACACAGAAATTGCATGGGAATTAAATACAAAAGGCACAGTGCCGACTTAAGTACAAGAAGACTGACTCTTCTTACTGTCTATGATTTGAACCATTCCTGTGAGACTAGTTATCGATTCCGATGCTTCACTCCAGGATTACTGTATCCCTTGGACCTTCTTATTGACGATGAATTACAGAAATCGCATCGGAATTAAATAGGAAAGGCACAATGCCGACTTAAGTACAAGAAGACTGACTCTTCTTACTGACTATGTTTTCAACCATTCCTGTGACACAAGTTATGGATTCCATGCTTCACTTCAGGATTACTGTATCCCTTGGACCTTCTTGTTGACGATGAAACACAGAAATTGCATCGGAATTAAATACAAAAGTCAAAATGCCGACTTAAGTACACGAAGACTGACTCTTCTTACTGTCTATGTTTTGAACCATTCCAGTGACACTAGTTATAGATTCCGATAATTCACTTGAGGTTTACTGTATCCCCTGGACCTTCTTATTGACGATGAAACACAGAAATTGCATCGGAATTAAATATAAAATGCACAATGCCGACTTAAGTACAAGAAGACTGGCTCTTCTTACTGTCTATGGTTTGAACCATTCCTGTGACACTAGTTATAGATTCCGATGCTTCACTTCAGGTTCACTGTATCCCTTGGGCCTACGTATTGACGATGAAACACAGATATTGCATCGGAATTAAATACAAAAGGCACAATGCCGAATTAAGTACAAGAAGACTGACTCTTGTTACTGACTATGTTTGAACCATTCCTGTGACACAAGTTATAGATTCCGATGCTTCATTTCAGGTTTACTGTATCCCTCTGACCTTCTTATTGACGATGACACACAGAAATTGCATCGGATTTAAATAGAAAAGGCACAATGCCGACTTAAGTACAAGAAGATTGACTCTTCTTACTGTCTATGTTTTAACCAATCCTGTGACACTAGTTGTAGATTCCGATGCTTCACTTCAGGTTTACTGTATCCCTTGGACCTTCTTATTGAGGATGAAACACAGAAATTGCATCGGAATTCAATAGAAAAGGCACAATGCCGACTTAAGTACATGAAGATCGACTCTTCCTGCTAAATATGTTTTGAACCAATCCTGTGACACTAGTTATAGATTCCGATGCTTCACTTGAGGTTTGCTGTATCCCTTGGACCTTCTTATTGATCATGAAACACAGAAATTGCATCGGAAGTAAATGCAAAAAGCAAAGTGCCGGCTTAAGTACACGAAAACTGACTCTTCTTACTGTCTATGTTTTGAACCATTCTTGTGACACTAGTTATAGATTCCGATGCTTCACTCCAGGTTTACTGTATCCCTTGGACCTTCTTATTGACGATGAAACACAGAAATTGCATCGGAATTAAATACAAAAGGCACAATGCCGACTTAAGGAGAAGAAGACTGACTCTTCTTACTGACTTTGTTTTGAACCATTCCTGTGACACTAGTTATAGATTCCGATGCTACACTCCACGTTTATTGTATCCCTTGACCTTCTTATTGACGATGAAACTCAGAAATTGCATCCGAATTAAACACAAAAGGCACAATGCCGACTTAAGGGCAAGAAGACTGACTCTTCTTACTGAATTTGTTTTGAACCATTCCTGTGACACTACTTATAGATTCCGATGCTTCACTTCAGGTTTACTGTATCCCTTTGACCTTATTGCCAATGAAACACAGAAATTGCATCGGAATTAAATACAAAAGCCACAATGCCGACATAAGTACAAGAAGACTGACTCTTCGTACTGTCTATGTTTTGATCATTACTGTGACACTAGTTATAGATTCCGATGCTTCACTTCAGGTTTACTGTTTCCCTTGGACCTTCTTATTGACGATGAAACACAGAAATTGCATCGGAATTAAATACGAAAGGCACAATGCCGACATAAGTACAAGAAGACTGAATCTTCTTACTGACTATGTTTTACACCATTCCTGTGACACTAGTTGTAGATTCCGATGCTTCACTTCAGGTTTACCGTATCCCTCTGACCTTCTTATTGACAATGAAACACAGAAATTGCATCGGAATTAAATACAAAAGGCTCAATGCCGACTTAAGTACAGGAAGACTGACTCATCTTACTGTCTATGTTTGAACCATTCCTGTGACACTAGTTATAGATTCCGATGCTTCACTGCAGGTTTACTGTATCCCTCTGACATTCTTATTGACGGTGAAACACAGAAATTGCATCGGAATTAAATACGAAAGGTACAATGCCGACTTAACTACAAGAAGACTGACTCTTCTTACTGACTATGTTTTGAACCATTCCTGTGACACTAGTTATAGATTCCGATGCTTCACTTCAGGTTTACTGTATCCCTGTGACCTTCTTATTGACGATGAAACACAGAAATTGCATCGGAAATAAATAGAAAAGGCACAATGCCGACTTAAGTACACGAAAAATGACTCTTCTTACTGTGTGTGCTTTGAACCATTCCTATGACACTAGTTATAGATTCCGATGCTTCACTCCAGGTTTACTGTATCCCTTGGACCTTCTTATTGACGATGAAACACAGAAATTGCATCGGAATTAAATAGAGAAGGCACAATGCCGACATAACTATAAGAAAACTGACTCTTCTTACTGATTATTGTGTGAACCATGCCGGTGACACTAGTTATAGATTCCGATGATTTACTTCAGGTTTACTGTATACCTTGCACCTTCTTATTGACGATGAAACACAGAAATTACATCGGAATTAAATACAAATGCACAATGCCGACTTAAGTACAAGAAGACTGACTCTTTCTACTGTCTATGTTTTGAACCGTTCCTGTGACACTAGTTGTGGATTCCGATGCTTCAATTCAGGTTTACTGTATCCCGCTGACCTTCTTATTGACGATGTAACACAGAAAATGAATCGGAATTAAATACAAAAGGCACAATGCCAACTTAAGTACAAGTAGACTGACTCTTCTTACTGACTATGTTTTGAACCATTCCTGTGACACTAGTTATAGATTCCGAATCTTCACTTCAGGTTTACTTTATCCCTTGGACCTTCTTATTGACGATGAAACACAGAAATTACATCGGATTTAAATACAAAAGGCAAAATGCCGACTTAAGTACACGAAGACTGACTCTTATTACTGTTTACTTTTTGAACCATTCCTGTGACACTAGTTACAGATTCCGATGCTACACTCCACGTTTATTGTATCCCTTGACCTTCTTATTGACGATGAAACTCAGAAATTGCATCGGAATTAAACACAAAAGGCACAATGCCGACTTAAGGGCAAGAAGACTGACTATTCTTACTGAATATGTTTGAACCATTCCTGTGACACTACTTATAGATTCCGATGCTTCACTTCAGGTTTACTGTATCCTTTGTCCCTTCTTATTGACGATGAAACACAGAAATTGCATCCGAATTAAATACAAAAGGCATAATACCGATTTAAGTACATGAAGACCGACTCTCCTTATTGACTATGATTTGAACTATTCCAGTGAGACTAGTTATAGATTCCGATGCTTCACTTCAGGTTTACTGTATCCCTTGGACTTTGTTAGGGACGATGAAACACAGAAATTGCATGGGAATTAAATACAAAAGGCACAGTGCCGACTTAAGTACAAGAAGACTGACTCTTCTTACTGTGTATGATTTGAACCATTCCTGTGAGACTAGTTATCGATTCCGATTCTTCTCTCCAGGATTACTGTATCCCTTCGACCTTCTTATTGACGATGAATTACAGAAATCGCATCGGAATTAAATAGGAAAGGCACAATGCCGACTTAAGTACAAGAAGACTGACTCTTCTTACTGACTATGTTTTCAACCATTCCTGTGACACAAGTTATGGATTCCATGCTTCACTTCAGGTTTACTGTATCCCTTGGACCTTCTTGTTGACGATGAAACACAGAAATTGCATCGGAATTAAATACAAAAGGCAAAATGCCGACTTAAGTACACGAAGACTGACTCTTCTTACTGTCTATGTTTTGAACCATTCCAGTGACACTAGTTATAGATTCCGATGCTTCACTCCAGGTTTACTGTATCCCTTGGACCTACGTATTGACGATGAAACACAGATATTGCATCGGAATTAAATACAAAAGGCACAATGACGAATTAAGTACAAGAAGACTGACTCTTGTTACTGACTATGTTGGAACCATTCCTGTGACACAGGTTTACTGTATCCCTCTGACCTTCTTATTGACGATGACACACAGAAATTGCATCGGATTTAAATAGAAAAGGCACAATGCCGACTTAAGTACAAGAAGATTGACTCTTCTTACTGTCTATGTTTTTAACCAATCCTGTGACACTAGTTGTAGATTCCGATGCTTCACTTCAGGTTTACTGTATCCCTTGGACCTTCTTATTGACGATGAAACACAGGAATTGAATCGGAATTAAATACAAAAGGCACAATGCCGACTTAAGTACAAGAAGACTGACTCTTGTTACTGTGTATGTTTGAACCATTCCTGTGACACTAGTTATAGATTCTGATGCTTCACTTCAGGTTTACTGTATCCCTCTGACTTTCTTATTGACGGTGAAGCACAGAAATCGAATCGGAATTGAATACGAAAGGCACAATGCCGACTTAAGTACACGAAGACTGACTCTTCTTACTGTCTATGCTTGAACCATTCCTGGGACACTAGTTATAGATTCCGATGTTACACTCCAGGTTTACAGTATCATTTGGACCTTTATATTGACGATGAAACTCAGAAATTGCATCTGAATTAAATACAAAAGGCACAATGCCGACTTAAGTACAAGAAGACTGACTCATCTTACTGACTATGTTTTGAACCATTCCTGGGACACTAGTTCTAGATTCCGATGCTTCACTTCAGGTTTGCTGTATCCCTTGGACCTTCTTATTGACCATGAAACACAGAAATTGCATCGGAAGTAAATGCAAAAAGCAAAGTGCCGGCTTAAGTTCACGAAAACTGACTCTTCTTACTGTCTATGTTTTGAACCATTCCTGTGACACTAGTTATAGATTCCGATGCTTCACTCCAGGTTTACTGTATCCCTTGGACCTACTTATTGACGATGAAACACAGAAATTGCATCGGAATTAAATACAAAAGGCACAATGCCGACTTAAGGAGAAGAAGACTGACTCTTCTTACTGACTTTGTTTTGAACCATTCCTGTGGCACTAGTTATAGATTCCGATGCTTCACTTCAGGTTTATTGAATCCCACTGACCTTCTTATTGACGATGAATCACAGAAATTGCATCGGAATTATATAGAAAAGGCACAATTTCGACATAAGTCCAAGAAGACTGACTCTTCTTACTGTCTATGTTTTGAACCATTCCTGTGACACTAGTTATAGATTCCGATGCTTCAGTCCAGGTTTACTATATCCCTTGGACCTTGTTATTGACGATGAATTACAGAAATTGCATCGGAATTAAATAGGAAAGGCACAATGCCGACTTCAGTACAAGAAGACTGACTCTTCTTACTGACTATGTTTTGTACCATTCCTGTGACACTAGTTATAGACTCCGATGCTTCACTTCAGGTTTACTGTATCCCTCTGACCTTATTGCCAATGAAACACAGAAATTGCATCGGAATTAAATACAAAAGCCACAATGCCGACATAAGTACAAGAAGACTGACTCTTCTTACTGTCTACGTTTGAACCATTCCTGTGACACTAGTTATGGATTCCGATGCTTCACTTCAGGTTTACTGTACCCCTCTGACCTTCTTATTGACGGTGAAACACAGAAATTGCATCGGAATTAAATACGAAAGGCACAATGCCGACATAAGTACAAGAAGACTGACTCTTCTTACTGACTATGTTTTACACCATTCCTGTGACACTAGTTGTAGATTACGATGCTTCACTTCAGGTTTACCATATCCCTCTGACCTTCTTATTGACAATGAAACACAGAAATTGCATCGGAATTAAATACAAAAGGCTCAATGCCGACCTAAGTACAGGAAGACTGACTCATCTTACTGTCCATGTTTGAACCATTCCTGTGACACTAGTTATAGATTCCGATGCTTCACTGCAGGTTTACTGTATCCCTCTGACATTCTTATTGACGGGGAACCACAGAAATTGCATCGGAATTAAATACGAAAGGCACAATGCCGACTTAACTACAAGAAGACTGACTCTTCTTACTGACTAGGTTTTGAACCATTCCTGTGACACTAGTTATAGATTCCGATGCTTCACTTCAGGTTTACTGTATCCCTGTGACCTTCTTATTGACGATGAAACACAGAAATTGCATCGGAAATAAATAGAAAAGGCACAATGCCGACTTAAGTACACGAAAAATGACTCTTCTTACTGTGTGTGCTTTGAACCATTCCTGTGATACTAGTTATAGATTGCGATGCTTCACTCCAGGTTTACTGTATCCCTTGGACCTTCTTATTGACAATGAAACACAGAAATTGTATCGGAATTAAATAGAAAAGGCACAATGCCGACATAACTATAAGAAAACTGTCTCTTCTTACTGATTATTGTGTGAATCATTCCTGTGACACTTGTTATAGATTCCGATGATTTACTTCAGGTTTACTGTATACCTTGCACCTTCTTATTAACGATGAAACACAGAAATTGCATCGGAATTAAATACAAAAGGCACAATGCCGACTTGAGTACAAGAAGACTGACTCTTTCTACTGTCTATGTTTTGAACCGTTCCTGTGACACTAGTTGTGGATTCCGGTGCTTCACTTCAGGTTTACTGTATCCCGCTGACCTTCTTATTGACGATGTAACACAGAAAATACATCGAAATTAAATACAAAAGGCACAATGCAAACTTAAGGACAAGAAGACTGACTCTTCTTGCTGACTATGTTTTGAACCATTCCTGTGACACTAGTTATAGATTCCGAATCTTCACTTCAGGTTTACTTTATCCCTTGGACCTTCTTATTGACGATGAAACACAGAAATTACATCTGATTTAAATACAAAAGGCAAAATGCCGACTTAAGTACACGAAGACTGACTCTTATTACTGTTTATTTTTTGAACCATTCCTGTGACACTAGTTATAGATTCCGATGCTACACTCTACGTTTATTGTATCCCTTGACCTTCTTATTGACGATGAAACTCAGAAATTGCATCGGAATTAAATACAAAAGGCACAATGCCGACTTAAGGGCAAGAAGACTGACTCTTCTTACTGAATATGTTTTGAACCATTCCTGTGACACTACTTATAGATTCCGATGCTTCAATTCAGGTTTACTGTATCCTTTGTCCCTTCGTATTGACGATGAAACACAGAAATTGCATCCGAATTAAATACAAAAGGCACAATGCCGACTTAAGTACATGAAGACCGACTCTTCTTATTGACTATGATTTGAACCATTCCAGTGAGACTAGTTATAGATTCCGATGCTTCACTTCAGGTTTACTGTATCCCTTGGACATTCCTATTGACGATGAAACACAGAAATTGCATGGGAATTAAATACAAAAGGCACAGTGCCGACTTAAGTACAAGAAGACTGACTCTTCTTACTGTCTATGATTTGAGCCATTCCTGTGAGACTAGTTATCGATTCCGATGCTTCACTCCACGATTACTGTATCCCTTGGACCTTCTTATTGACGATGAATTACAGAAATCGCATCGGAATTAAATAGGAAAGGCACAATGCCGACTTAAGTACAAGAAGACTGACTCTTCTTACTGACTATGTTTTCAACCATTCCTGTGACGCAAGTTATGGGTTCCATGCTTCACTTCAGGATTACTGTATCCCTTGGACCTTCTTGTTGACGATGAAACACAGAAATTGCATCGGAATTAAATACAAAAGTCAAAATGCCGACTTAAGTACACGAAGACTGACTCTTCTTACTGTCTATGTTTTGAACCATTCCAGTGGCACTAGTTATAGTTTCCGATAATTCACTTGAGGTTTACTGTATCCCCTGGACTTTCTTATTGACGATGAAACACAGAAATTGCATCGGAATTAAATATAAAAGGCACAATGCCGACTTAAGTACAAGAAGACTGGCTCTTCTTACTGTCTATGGTTTGAACCATTCCTGTGACACTAGTTATAGATTCCGATGCTTCACTTCAGGTTTACTGTATCCCTTGGGCCTACGTATTGACGATGAAACACAGATATTGCATCGGAATTAAATACAAAAGGCACAATGCCGAATTAAGTACAAGAAGACTGACTCTTGTTACTGACTATGTTTGAATCATTCCTGTGACACAAGTTATAGATTCCGATGCTTCATTTCAGGTTTACTGTATCCCTCTGACCTTCGTATTGACGATGACACAAAGAAATTGCATCGGATTTAAATAGAAAAGGCACAATGCCGACTTAAGTACAAGAAGATTGACTCTTCTTACTGTCTATGTTTTTAACCAATCCTGTGACACTAGTTGTAGATTCCGATGCTTCACTTCAGGTTTACTGTATCCCTTGGACCTTCTTATTGACGATGAAACACAGGAATTGAATCGGAATTAAATACAAAAGGCATAATGCCGACTTAAGTACAAGAAGACTTACTCTTGTTACTGTCTATGTTTGAACCATTCCTGTGACACTAGTTATTGATTCTGATGCTTCACTTCAGGTTTACTGTATCCCTCTGACTTTCTTATTGACGGTGAAGCACAGAAATTGAATCGGAATTAAATACGAAAGGCACAATGCCGACTTAAGTACACGAAGACTGACTCTTCTACCTGTCTATGCTTGAACCATTCCTGGGACACTAGTTATAGATTCCGATGCTACACTCCAGGTTTACTGTATCATTTGGACCTTTTTATTGACGATGAAACTCAGAAATTGCATCTGAATTAAATACAAAAGGCACAATGCCGACTTAAGTACAAGAAGACTGACTCATCTTACTGACTATGTTTTGAACCATTCCTGGGACACTAGTTCTAGATTCCGATGCTTCACTTCAGGTTTACTGTAACCCTTTGACTTTCTTATTGACGATGAAACACAGATATTGCATCGGAATTCAATAGAAAAGGCACAATGCCGACTTAAGTACATGAAGACCGACTCTTCCTCCTAATTATGTTTTGAACCAATCCTGTGACACTAGTTATAGATTCCGATGCTTCACTTGAGGTTTACTGTATCCCTTGAACCTTCTTATTGACGATGAAACACAGGAATTGCATCGGAATTAAAAAGAAAATTCACAATGCCGATTTAAGTACAAGAAGACTGACTCATCTTACTGACTATGTTTTGAACCATTCCTGGAACACTAGTTGTAGATTCCGATGCTTCACTTCAGGTTTGCTGTATCCCTTGGACCTTCTTATTGACCATGAAACACAGAAATTGCATCGGAAGTAAATGCAAAAAGCAAAGTGCCGGCTTAAGTACACGAAAACTGACTCTTCTTACTGTCTATGTTTTGAACCATTCTTGTGACACTAGTTATAGATTCCGATGCTTCACTCCATGTTTACTGTATCCCTTGGACCTTCTTATTGACGATGAAACACAGAAATTGCATCGGAATTAAATACAAAAGGCACAATGCCGACTTAAGGAGAAGCAGACTGACTCTTCTTACTGACTTTGTTTTGAACCATTCCTGTGACACTAGTTATAGATTCCGATGCTTCACTTCAGGTTTATTGAATCCCTCTGACCTTCTTATTGACGATGAATCACAGAAATTGCATCGGAATTATATAGAAAAGCCACAATTTCGACATAAGTACAAGAAGACTGACTCTTCTTACTGTCTATGTTTTGAACCATTCCTGTGACACTAGTTATAGATTCCGATGCTTCAGTCCAGGTTTACTATATCCCTTGGACCTTGTTATTGACGATGATACACAGAAATTGCATCGGAATTAAATAGGAAAGGCACAATGTCGACTTAAGTACAAGAAGACTGACTCTTCGTACTGTCTATGTTTTGATCATTCCTGTGACACTAGTTATAGATTCCGATGCTTCACTTCAGGTTTACTGTTTCCCTTGGACCTTCTTATTGACGATGAAACACGGAAATTGCATCGGAATTAAATACGAAAGGCACAATGCCGACATAAGTACAAGAAGACTGAATCTTCTTACTGACTATGTTTTACACCATTCCTGTGACACTAGTTGTAGATTCCGATGCTTCACTTCAGGTTTACCGTATCACTCTGACCTTCTTATTGACAATGAAACACAGAAATTGCATCGGAATTAAATACAAAAGGCTCAATGCCGACTTAAATACAGGAAGACTGACTCATCTTACTGTCTATGTTTGAACCATTCCTGTGACACTAGTTATAGATTCCGATGCTTCACTGCAGGTTTACTGTATCCCTCTGACATTCTTATTGACGGTGAAACACAGAAATTGCATCGGAATTAAATACGAAAGGTACAATGCCGACTTAACTACAAGAAGACTGACTCTTCTTACTGACTATGTTTTGAACCATTCCTGTGACACTAGTTATAGATTCCGATGCTTCACTTCAGGTTTACTGTATCCCTGTGACCTTCTTATTGACGATGAAACACAGAAATTGCATCGGAAATAAATAGAAAAGGCACAATGCCGACTTAAGTACACGAAAAATGACTCTTCTTACTGTGTGTGCTTTGAACCATTCCTGTGACACTAGTTATAGATTCCGATGCTTCACTCCAGGTTTACTGTATCCCTTGGACCTTCTTATTGACGATGAAACACAGAAATTGCATCGGAATTAAATAGAGAAGGCACAATGCCGACATAACTATAAGAAAACTGACTCTTCTTACTGATTATTGTGTGAACCATTCCGGTGACACTAGTTATAGATTCCGATGATTTACTTCAGGTTTACTGTATACCTTGCACCTTCTTATTGACGATGAAACACAGAAATTACATCGGAATTAAATACAAATGCACAATGCCGACTTAAGTACAAGAAGACTGACTCTTTCTACTGTCTATGTTTTGAACCGTTCCTGTGACACTAGTTGTGGATTCCGATGCTTCAATTCAGGTTTACTGTATCCCGCTGACCTTCTTATTGACGATGTAACACAGAAAATGAATAGGAATTAAATACAAAAGGCACAATGCCAACTTAAGTACAAGTAGACTGACTCTTCTTACTGACTATGTTTTGAACCATTCCTGTGACACTAGTTATAGATTCCGAATCTTCACTTCAGGTTTACTTTATCCCTTGGACCTTCTTATTGACGATGAAACACAGAAATTACATCGGATTTAAATACAAAAGGCAAAATGCCGACTTCAGTACACGAAGACTGACTCTTATTACTGTTTACTTTTTGAACCATTCCTGTGACACTAGTTACAGATTCCGATGCTACACTCCACGTTTATTGTATCCCTTGACCTTCTTGTTGACGATGAAACTCAGAAATTGCATCGGAATTAAACACAAAAGGCACAATGCCGACTTAAGGGCAAGAAGACTGACTATTCTTACTGAATATGTTTGAACCATTCCTGTGACACTACTTATAGATTCCGATGCTTCACTTCAGGTTTACTGTATCCTTTGTCCCTTCTTATTGACGATGAAACACAGAAATTGCATCCGAATTAAATACAAAAGGCATAATACCGATTTAAGTACATGAAGACCGACTCTTCTTATTGACTATGATTTGAACTATTCCAGTGAGACTAGTTATAGATTCCGATGCTTCACTTCAGGTTTACTGTATCCCTTGGACTTTGTTAGGGACGATGAAACACAGAAATTGCATGGGAATTAAATACAAAAGGCACAGTGCCGACTTAAGTACAAGAAGACTGACTCTTCTTACTGTGTATGATTTGAACCATTCCTGTGAGACTAGTTATCGATTCCGATTCTTCTCTCCAGGATTACTGTATCCCTTCGACCTTCTTATTGACGATGAATTACAGAAATCGCATCGGAATTAAATAGGAAAGGCACAATGCCGACTTAAGTACAAGAAGACTGACTCTTCTTACTGACTATGTTTTCAACCATTCCTGTGACACAAGTTATGGATTCCATGCTTCACTTCAGGTTTACTGTATCCCTTGGACCTTCTTGTTGACGATGAAACACAGAAATTGCATCGGAATTAAATACAAAAGGCAAAATGCCGACTTAAGTACACGAAGACTGACTCTTCTTACTGTCTATGTTTTGAACCATTCCAGTGACACTAGTTATTGATTCCGATGCTTCACTCCAGGTTTACTGTATCCCTTGGACCTACGTATTGACGATGAAACACAGATATTGCATCGGAATTAAATACAAAAGGCACAATGACGAATTAAGTACAAGAAGACTGACTCTTGTTACTGACTATGTTGGAACCATTCCTGTGACACAGGTTGACTGTATCCCTCTGACCTTCTTATTGACGATGACACACAGAAATTGCATCGGATTTAAATAGAAAAGGCACAATGCCGACTTAAGTACAAGAAGATTGACTCTTCTTACTGTCTATGTTTTTAACCAGTCCTGTGACACTAGTTGTAGATTCCGATGAGTCACTTCAGGTTTACTGTATCCCTTGGACCTTCTTATTGACGATGAAACACAGGAATTGAATCGGAATTAAATACAAAAGGCACAATGCCGACTTAAGTACAAGAAGACTGACTCTTGTTACTGTCTATGCTTGAACCATTCCTGGGACACTAGTTATAGATTCCGATGTTACACTCCAGGTTTACAGTATCATTTGGACCTTTTTATTGACGATGAAACTCAGAAATTGCATCTGAATTAAATACAAAAGGCACAATGCCGACTTAAGTACAAGAAGACTGACTCATCTTACTGACTATGTTTTGAACCATTCCTGGGACACTAGTTCTAGATTCCGATGCTTCACTTCAGGTTTGCTGTATCCCTTGGACCTTCTTATTATTGACCATGAAACACAGAAATTGCATCGGAAGTAAATGCAAAAAGCAAAGTGCCGGCTTAAGTTCACGAAAACTGACTCTTCTTACTGTCTATGTTTTGAACCATTCCTGTGACACTAGTTATAGATTCCGATGCTTCACTCCAGGTTTACTGTATCCCTTGGACCTTCTTATTGACGATGAAACACAGAAATTGCATCGGAATTAAATACAAAAGGCACAATGCCGACTTAAGGAGAAGAAGACTGACTCTTCTTACTGACTTTGTTTTGAACCATTCCTGTGGCACTAGTTATAGATTCCGATGCTTCACTTCAGGTTTATTGAATCCCACTGACCTTCTTATTGACGATGAATCACAGAAATTGCATCGGAATTATATAGAAAAGGCACAATTTCGACATAAGTCCAAGAAGACTGACTCTTCTTCCTGTCTATGTTTTGAACCATTCCTGTGACACTAGTTATAGATTCCGATGCTTCACTGCAGGTTTACTGTATCCCTCTGACATTCTTATTGACGGTGAACCACAGAAATTGCATCGGAATTAAATACGAAAGGCACAATGCCGACTTAACTACAAGAAGACTGACTCTTCTTACTGACTATGTTTTGAACCATTCCTGTGACACTAGTTATAGATTCCGATGCTTCACTTCAGGTTTACTGTATCCCTGTGACCTTCTTATTGACGATGAAACACAGAAATTGCATCGGAAATAAATAGAAAAGGCACAATGCCGACTTAAGTACACGAAAAATGACTCTTCTTACTGTGTGTGCTTTGAACCATTCCTGTGACACTAGTTATAGATGCGATGCTTCACTCCAGGTTTACTGTATCCCTTGGACCTTCTTATTGACAATGAAACACAGAAATTGTATCGGAATTAAATAGAAAAGGCACAATGCCGACATAACTATAAGAAAACTGTCTCTTCTTACTGATTATTGTGTGAATCATTCCTGTGACACTTGTTATAGATTCCGATGATTTACTTCAGGTTTACTGTATACCTTGCACCTTCTTATTAACGATGAAACACAGAAATTGCATCGGAATTAAATACAAAAGGCACAATGCCGACTTAAGTACAAGAAGACTGACTCTTTCTACTGTCTATGTTTTGAACCGTTCCTGTGACACTAGTTGTGGATTCCGGTGCTTCACTTCAGGTTTACTGTATCCCGCTGACCTTCTTATTGACGATGTAACACAGAAAATACATCGAAATTAAATACAAAAGGCACAATGCCAACTTAAGGACAAGAAGACTGACTCTTCTTGCTGACTATGTTTTGAACCATTCCTGTGACACTAGTTATAGATTCCGAATCTTCACTTCAGGTTTACTTTATCCCTTGGACCTTCTTATTGACCATGAAACACAGAAATTGCATCGGAAGTAAATGCAAAAAGCAAAGTGCCGGCTTAAGTACACGAAAACTGACTCTTCTTACTGTCTATGTTTTGAACCATTCTTGTGACACTAGTTATAGATTCCGATGCTTCACTCCAGGTTTACTGTATCCCTTGGACCTTCTTATTGACGATGAAACACAGAAATTGCATCGGAATTAAATACGAAAGGCACAATGCCGACATAAGTACAAGAAGACTGACTCTTCTTACTGTCTACGTTTGAACCATTCCTGTGACACTAGTTATAGATTCCGAATCTTCACTTCAGGTTTACTTTATCCCTTGGACCTTCTTATTGACCATGAAACACAGAAATTGCATCGGAAGTAAATGCAAAAAGCAAAGTGCCGGCTTAAGTACACGAAAACTGACTCTTCTTACTGACTATGTTTTGTACCATTCCTGTGACACTAGTTATAGATTCCGATGCTTCACTTCAGGTTTACTGTATCCCTCTGACCTTATTGCCAATGAAACACAGAAATTGCATCGGAATTAAATACAAAAGCCACAATGCCGACATAAGTACAAGAAGACTGACTCTTCTTACTGTCTACGTTTGAACCATTCCTGTGACACTAGTTATGGATTCCGATGCTTCACTTCAGGTTTACTGTACCCCTCTGACCTTCTTATTGACGGTGAAACACAGAAATTGCATCGGAATTAAATACGAAAGGCACAATGCCGACATAAGTACAAGAAGACTGACTCTTCTTACTGACTATGTTTTACACCATTCCTGTGACACTAGTTGTAGATTCCGATGCTTCACTTCAGGTTTACCGTATCCCTCTGACCTTCTTATTGACAATGAAACACAGAAATTGCATCGGAATTAAATACAAAAGGCTCAATGCCGACCTAAGTACAGGAAGACTGACTCATCTTACTGTCCATGTTTGAACCATTCCTGTGACACTAGTTATAGATTCCGATGCTTCACTGCAGGTTTACTGTATCCCTCTGACATTCTTATTGACGGTGAACCACAGAAATTGCATCGGAATTAAATACGAAAGGCACAATGCCGACTTAACTACAAGAAGACTGACTCTTCTTACTGACTATGTTTTGAACCATTCCTGTGACACTAGTTATAGATTCCGATGCTTCACTTCAGGTTTACTGTATCCCTGTGACCTTCTTATTGACGATGAAACACAGAAATTGCATCGGAAATAAATAGAAAAGGCACAATGCCGACTTAAGTACACGAAAAATGACTCTTCTTACTGTGTGTGCTTTGAACCATTCCTGTGACACTAGTTATAGATGCGATGCTTCACTCCAGGTTTACTGTATCCCTTGGACCTTCTTATTGACAATGAAACACAGAAATTGTATCGGAATTAAATAGAAAAGGCACAATGCCGACATAACTATAAGAAAACTGTCTCTTCTTACTGATTATTGTGTGAATCATTCCTGTGACACTTGTTATAGATTCCGATGATTTACTTCAGCCTTGCACCTTCTTATTAACGATGAAACACAGAAATTGCATCGGAATTAAATACAAAATGGCACAATGCCGACTTAAGTACAAGAAGACTGACTCTTTCTACTGTCTATGTTTTGAACCGTTCCTGTGACACTAGTTGTGGATTCCGGTGCTTCACTTCAGGTTTACTGTATCCCGCTGACCTTCTTATTGACGATGTAACACAGAACAATACATCGAAATTAAATACAAAAGGCACAATGCCAACTTAAGGACAAGAAGACTGACTCTTCTTGCTGACTATGTTTTGAACCATTCCTGTGACACTAGTTATAGATTCCGAATCTTCACTTCAGGTTTACTTTATCCCTTGGACCTTCTTATTGACCATGAAACACAGAAATTGCATCGGAAGTAAATGCAAAAAGCAAAGTGCCGGCTTAAGTACACGAAAACTGACTCTTCTTACTGTCTATGTTTTGAACCATTCTTGTGACACTAGTTATAGATTCCGATGCTTCACTCCAGGTTTACTGTATCCCTTGGACCTTCTTATTGACGATGAAACACAGAAATTGCATCGGAATTAAATACAAAAGGCACAATGCCGACTTAAGGAGAAGCAGACTGACTCTTCTTACTGACATTTGGTTTTGAACCATTCCTGTGACACTAGTTATAGATTCCGATGCTTCACTTCAGGTTTATTGAATCCCTCTGACCTTCTTATTGACGATGAATCACAGAAATTGCATCGGAATTATATAGAAAAGCCACAATTTCGACATAAGTACAAGAAGACTGACTCTTCTTACTGTCTATGTTTTGAACCATTCCTGTGACACTAGTTATAGATTCCGATGCTTCAGTCCAGGTTTACTATATCCCTTGGACCTTGTTATTGACGATGATACACTGAAATTGCATCGGAATTAAATAGGAAAGGCACAATGCCGACTTAAGTACAAGAAGACTGACTCTTCGTACTGTCTATGTTTTGATCATTCCTGTGGACACTAGTTATAGATTCCGATGCTTCACTTCAGGTTTACTGTTTCCCTTAGACCTTCTTATTGACGATGAAACACAGAATTTGCATCGGAATTAAATACGACAAGGCACAATGCCGACATAAGTACAAGAAGACTGACTCTTCTTACTGACTATGTTTTACACCATTCCTGTGAAAACTAGTTGTAGATTCCGATACCTCACTTCAGGTTTACCGTATCCCTCTGACCTTTCTTATTGACAATGAAACACAGAAATTGCATCGGAATTAAATACAAAATGCTCAATGCCGACTTAAGTACAGGAAGACTGACTCATCTTACTGTCTATGTTTGAACCATTCCTGTGACACTAGTTATAGATTCCGATGCTTCACTGCAGGTTTACTGTATCCCTCTGACATTCTTATTGACGGTGAAACACAGAAATTGCATCGGAATTAAATACGAAAGGTACAATGCCGACTTAACTACAAGAAGACTGACTCTTCTTACTGACTATGTTTTGAACCATTCCTGTGACACTAGTTATAGATTCCGATGCTTCACTTCAGGTTTACTGTATCCCTGTGACCTTCTTATTGACGATGAAACACAGAAATTGCATCGGAAATAAATAGAAAAGGCACATTGCCGACATAACTATAAGAAAACTGACTCTTCTTACTGATTATAGTGTGAACCATTCCTGTGACACTAGTTATAGATTCCGATGATTTACTTCAGGTTTACTGTACACCTTGCACCTTCTTATTGACCATGAGACACAGAAATTACATCGGAATTAAATACAAATGCACAATGCCGACTTAAACTACAAGAAGACTGACTCTTATTACTGACTATGTTTGAACCATTCCTGTGACAACAAGTTATAGATTCCGATGCTTCATTTCAGGTTAACTGTATCCCTCTGACCATCTTATTGACGATGACACACAGAAATTGCATCGGATTTAAATATAAAAGGCACAATGCCGACTTAAGTACAAGAAGATTGACTCTTGTTACTGTCTATGTTTTTAACCAATCCTGTGACACAAGTTGTAGATTCCGATGCTTCACTTCAGGTTTACTGTATCCCTTGGACCTTCTTATTGACGATGAAGCACAGTAATTGAATCGGAATTAAATACGAAAGGCACAATGCCGACTTAAGTACACGAAGACTAACTCTTCTTACTGTCTATGCTTGAACCATTCCTGGGACACTAGTTATGGATTCCGAGGCTACACTCCAGGTTTACTGTATGATTTGGACCTTTTTATTGACGATGAAACTCAGAAATTGCATCTGAATTAAATACAAAAGGCACAATGCCGACTTAAGTACAAGAAGACTGAATCATCTTGCTGACTATGTTTTGAACCATTCCTGGGACACTAGTTCTAGATTCCGATGCTTCACTTCAGGTTAGCTGTAACCCTTTGACTTTCTTATTGACAATTGAAACACAGAAATTGCATCGGAATTCAATAGAAAATGCACAATGCCGACCTTAAGTACATGAAGACCGACTCTTCCTACTAAATATGTTTTGAATTATTCCTGTAACACTAGTAATAGATTCCGATGCTTCACTTGAGGTTAACTGTATCCCTTGGACCTTCTTATTGACCATGAAACACAGAAATTGCATCGGAAGTAAATGCAAAAAGCAAAGTGCCGGCTTAAGTACACGAAAACTGACTCTTCTTACTGTCTATGTTTTGAACCATTCCTGTGACACTAGTTATAGATTCCGATGCTTCACTCTAGTTTTACTGTATCCCTTAGACCTTCTTATTGACGATGTAACACAGAAAATGAATCGGAATTAAATACAAAAGGCACAATGCCAACTTAAGGACAAGTAGACTGACTCTTCTTACTGACTATGTTTTGAACCATTCCTGTGACACTAGTTATAGATTCCGAATCTTCACTTCAGGTTTACTTTATCCCTTGGACCTTCTTATTGACGATGAAACACAGAAATTACATCGGATTTAAATACAAAAGGCAAAATGCCGCCTTAAGTACACGAAGACTGACTCTTATTACTGTTTTTTTTTGGAACCATTCCTGTGACACTAGTTATAGATTCCGATGCTACACTCCACGTTTATTGTATCCCTTGACCTTCTTATTGACGACGAAACTCAGAAATTGCATCGGAATCAAACACAAAAGGCACAATGCCGACTTAAGTGCAAGAAGACTGACTATTCTTACTGAATATGTTTGAACCATTCCTGTGACACTACTTATAGATTCCGATGCTTCACTTCAGGTTTACTGTATCCTTTGTCCCTTCTTATTGACGATGAAACACAGAAATTGCATCCGAATTAAATACAAAAGGCACAATACCGACTTAAGTACATGAAGACCGACTCTTCTTATTGACTATGATTTGAACTATTCCAGTGAGACTAGTTATAGATTCCGATGCTTCACTTCAGGTTTACTGTATCCCTTGGACATTGTTATTGACGATGAAACACAGAAATTGCATGGGAATTAAATACAAAAGGCACAGTGCCGACTTAAGTACAAGAAGACTGACTCTTCTTACTGTCTATTATTTGAACCATTCCAGTGAGACTAGTTATCGATTCCGATTCTTCACTCCAGGATTACTGTATCCCTTCGACCTTCTTATTGACGATGAATTACAGAAATCGCATCGGAATTAAATAGGAAAGGCACAATGCCGACTTAAGTACAAGAAGACTGACTCTTCTTACTGACTATGTTTTCAACCATTCCTGTGACACAAGTTATGGATTCCATGCTTATCTTCAGGTTTACTGTATCCCTTGGACCTTCTTGTTGACGATGAAACACAGAAATTGCATCTGAATTAAATACAAAAGGCAAAATGCCGACTTAAGTACACGAAGACTGACTCTTCTTACTGTCTATGTTTTGAACCATTCCAGTGACACTAGTTATAGATTCCGATAATTCACTTGAGGTTTACTGTATCCCCTGGACCTTCTTATTGACGATGAATCACACAAATTGCATCGGAATTAAATATAAAAGGCTCAATGCCGACTTAAGTACAAGAAGGACTGGCACTTCTTACTGTCTATGGTTTTGAACCATTCCTGGGACACTAGTTATAGATTCCGATGCTTCACTGCAGGTTTACTGTATCCCTCTGACATTCTTTTTGACGGTGAAACACAGAAATTGCATCGGAATTAAATACGAAAGGTACAATGCCGACTTAACTACAAGAGACTGACTCTTCTTACTGACTATGTTTTGAACCATTCCTGTGACACTAGTTATAGATTCCGATGCTTTCACTTCAGGTTTACTGTATCCCTGTGACCTTCTTATTGACGATGAAACACAGAAATTGCATCGGAAATAAATAGAAAAGGCACAATGCCGACTTAAGTACACGAAAAAATGACTCTTCTTACTGTGTGTGCTTTGAACCATTCCTGTGACACTAGTTATAGATTCTGATGCTTCACTCCAGGTTTACTGTATCCCTTGGACCTTCTTATTGACGATGAAACACAGAAATTGCATCGGAATTAAATAGAAAAGGCACATTGCCGACATAACTATAAGAAAACTGACTCTTCTTACTGATTATAGTGTGAACCATTCCTGTGACACTAGTTATAGATTCCGATGATTTACTTCAGGTTTACTGTACACCTTGCACCTTCTTATTGACCATGAGACACAGAAATTACATCGGAATTAAATACAAATGCACAATGCCGACATAACTACAAGAAGACTGACTCTTGTTACTGACTATGTTTGAACCATTCCTGTGACACAAGTTATAGATTCCGATGCTTCATTTCAGGTTAACTGTATCCCTCTGACCTTATTGACGATGACACACAGAAATTGCATGGGATTTAAATATAAAAGGCACAATGCCGACTTAAGTACAAGAATATTGACTCTTGTTACTGTCTATGTTTTTAACCAATCCTGTGACACTAGTTGTAGATTCCGATGCTTCACTTCAGGTTTACTGTATCCCTTGGACCTTCTTATTGACGATGAAGCACAGTAATTGAATCGGAATTAAATACGAAAGGCACAATGCCGACTTAAGTACACGAAGACTGACTCTTCTTACTGTCTATGCTTGAACCATTCCTGGGACACTAGTTTATGGATTCCGATGCTACACTCCAGGTTTACTGTATGATTTGGACCTTTTTATTGACGATGAAACTCAGAAATTGCATCTGAATTAAATACAAAAGGCACAATGCCGACTTAAGTACAAGAAGACTGAATCATCTTGCTGACTATGTTTTGAACCATTCCTGGGACACTAGTTCTAGATTCCGATGCTTCACTTCAGGTTAGCTGTAACCCTTTGACTTTCTTATTGACAATGAAACACAGAAATTGCATCGGAATTCAATAGAAAATGCACAATGCCGACTTAAGTACATGAAGACCGACTCTTCCTACTAAATATGTTTTGAATTATTCCTGTAACACTAGTAATAGATTCCGATGCTTCACTTGAGGTTAACTGTATCCCTTGGACCTTCTTATTGACGATGAAACACAGAAATTGCATTGGAATTAAATAGAAAATTCACAATGCCGATTTAAGTACAAGAAGACTGACTCATCTTACTGACTATGTTTTGAACCATTCCGGGAACTCTAGTTGTAGATTCCGATGCTTCACTTCAGGTTTGCTGTATCCCTTGGACCTTCTTATTGACCATGAAACACAGAAATTGCATCGGAAGTAAATGCAAAAAGCAAAGTGCCCGGCTTAAGTACACGAAAACTGACTCTTCTTACTGTCTATGTTTTGAACTATTCCTGTGACACTAGTTATAGATTCCGATGCTTCACTCCAGGTTTACTGTATCCCTTGGACCTTCTTATTGACGATGAAACACAGACATTGCATCGGAATTAAATACAAAAGGCACAATGCCGACTTAAGGAGAAGAAGACTGACTCTTCTTACTGATTTTGTTTTGAACCATTCATGTGACACTAGTTATAGATTAAGATGCTTCACTTCAGGTTTATTGAATCCCTCTGACCTTCTTATTGACGATGAATCACAGAAATTCCATCGGAATTATATAGAAAAGGCACAATTTCGACATAAGTACAAGAAGACTGACTCTTCTTACTGTCTATGTTTTGAACCATTCCTGTGACACTAGTTATAGATTCCGATGCTTCAGTCCAGGTTTACCATATCCCTTGGACCTTGTTATTGACGATGAAACACAGAAATTGAATCGGAATTAAATTGGAAAAGCACAATGCCGACTTAAGTACAAGAAGACTGACTCTTCTTACTGACTATGATTTGTACCATTCCTGTGACACTAGTTATAGATTCCGATGCTTCACTTCAGGTTTACTGTATCCCTCTGACCTAATTGCCAATGAAACACAGAAATTGCATCGGAATTAAATACAAAAGCCACAATGCCGACATAAGTACAAGAAGACTGACTCTTCGTACTGTCTATGTTTTGATCATTCCTGTGACACTAGTTATAGATTCCGATGCTTCACTTCAGGTTTACTGTTTCCCTTGGACCTTCTTATTGACGATGAAACACAGAAATTGCATCGGAATTAAATTCAAAAGGCACAATGCCGACTTTAGTATAAGAAGACTGACTCTTCCTACTGTCTACGTTTTGAACCATTTCTGTGACACTAGTTATAGAGTCCGATGCTTCACTTCAGGTTTACTGTATACCTCTGACCTTCTTATTGACGATGAAACACAGAAATTGCATCGGAATTAAATACAAAAGGCACAATGCCGACTTAAGTACAAAAAGACTGACTCTTCTTACTGTCTACGTTTGAACCATTCCTGTGACACTAGTTATGGACTCCGATGCTTCACTCCAGGTTTACTGTACCCCTCTGACCTTCTTATTGACGGTGAAACACAGAAATTGCATCGGAATTTAATACGAAAGGGGACAATGCCGACATAAGTACAAGAAGACTGACTCTTCTTACTGACTATGTTTTAAACCATTCCTGTGACACTAGTTGTAGATTTCCGATGCTTCACTTGTGGTTTACTGTATCCTTTGGACCTTCTTATTGACGATGAAACACAGAAATTGCATCGGAAATAAATAGAAAAGGCACAATGCCGACTTAAGTACACGAAAAATGACTCTTCTTACTGTGTGTGCTTTGAACCATTCCTGTGACACTAGTTACAGATTCCGATGCTTCACTCCAGGTTTACTGTATCCCTTGGACCTTATTATTGACGATGAAACACAGAAATTGCATCGGACATTAAATAGAAAAGGCACAATGCCGACATAACACTAAGAAAACTGACTCTTCTTACTGATTATAGTGTGAACCATTCCTGTGACACTAGTTATAGATTCCGATGATTTACTTCAGGTTTACTGTATACCATGCACCTTCTTATTGACGATGAAACACAGAAATTGCATCGGAATTAAATACAAAAGGCACAATGCCGACTTAAGTACAAGAAGACTGACTCTTTCTACTGTCTATGCTTTTGAACCGTTCCTGTGACACTAGTTGTGGATTCCGATGCTTCACTTTAGGTTTACTGTATCCCGCTGACCTTCTTATTGACGATGTAACACAGAAATTGCATCGGAATTAAATACAAAAGGCACAATGCCAACTTAAGGACAAGAAGACTGACTTTTCTTACTGACTATGTTTTGAACCATTCCTGTGACACTAGTTATAGATTCCGAATCTTCACTTCAGGTTTACTTTATCCCATGGACCTTCTTATTGACGATGAAACACAGAAATTACATCGGATTTAAATACAAAAGGCAAAAATGCCGACTTAAGTACACGAAGACTGACTCTTATTACTGTTTATATTTTGAACCATTCCTGTGACACTAGTTATAGATTCCGATGCTACACTCCCACGTTTATTGTTTCCCTTGACCTTCTTATTGACGATGAAACTCAGAAATTGCATCGGAATTTAAATACAAAAGGCACAATGCCGACTTAAGAGCAAGAAGACTGACTCTTCTTACTGAATATGTTCTTGAACCATTCCTGTGACAATACTTATAGATTCCGATGCTTCACTTCAGGTTTACTGTTTCCCTTGGACCTTCTTATAAACGATTGAAACACAGAAATTGCATCGGAATTAAATACAAACGGCACAATGCCGACTTAAGTACAAGAAGACTGACTTTTCTTACTGACTATGTTTTGATCCATTCCTGTGACTCTAGTTATAGATTCCGATGCTTCACTTCAGGTTTACTGTATCCCTCCTACCTTCTTATTGACGATGACACACAGAAATTGCATCGGAATGAAATAGAAAAGGCACAATGCCGACTCAAGTACAAGAAGACTGACTCTTCTTACTCCCTATGTTCTGAACCATTCCTGTGACACTAGTTATAGCTTCCGATGCTTCACTCCAGTTTTACTGTATCCCTTGGAAATTCTTATTGACGATGAAACACAGGAATTGCATCGGAATTAAATACAAAAGGCACAATGCCGACTTAAGTACAAGAAGACTGACTCTTCCAGCTGTCTATCATTTGAATCATTCCTGTGACACTAGTTGTGGATTCCGATGCTTCACTTCAGGTTTACTGTATCCAGCTGACCATCTTATTGCCGATGTAACACAGATATTGCATCGGAATTATATACAAAATGCACAATGCCAACTTAAGGACAAGAAGACTGACTTTTCTTACTGACTATGTTTTGAACCATTCCCGTGACACTAGTTATAGATTCCGATGCTTCACTCCAGGTTTACTGTATGCCTTAGACCTTGTTATTGACGATGAAACACAGAAATTGCATCGGAAATTAATAGAAAAGGCACAATGCCGACTTAAGTACAAGAAGACTGACTCTTCTTACTGACTATGTTTTCAACCATTCCTGTGACACTAGTTATAGATTCCGAATCTTCACTTCAGGTTTACTGTATCCCTTGGACCTTCTTATTGACGATGAAATACAGAAATTACATCGGAATTAAATACAAAAGGCAAAATGCCGACTTAAGTACACGAAGACTGACTCTTCTTACTGTCTATGCTTTGAACCATTCCTGTGGCACTAGTTATAGATTCCGATGCTTCACTCCAGGTTTACTGTATCTCTTGGACCTCGTTATTGACGATGAAACACCGAAATTGCATCGGAATTAAATAGAAAAAGAACAATGATGACTTAAGTACAAGAAGACTGACTCTTCTTACTGACTATGTATTGAACCATTCCTGTGACACTAGTTATAGATTCCGAATCTTCACTTCAGGTTTACTGTATCCCTTGGACCTTCTTATTGACGATGAAACACAGAAATTACATCGGATTTAAATACAAAAGGCAAAATGCCGACTTAAGTACACGAAGACTGACTCTTATGACTGTCTATGTTTTGAACCTTACCTGTGACACTCGTTATATATTCCGATGCTACACTCCAGGTTTATTGTATCCCTGGAACCTTCTTATTGACGATGAAACACAGAAATTGCATCGGAATTAAATACGAGGGGCACAATGCCGACTTAAGTTGAAGAAGACTGACTCTTCTTACTGTCTATGTTTGAACCATTAGTGTGACACTAGTTATAGTTTCCGATGCTTCACTTCAGGTTTACTGTATCCCTCTGACCTCCTTATTGACGGTGAAACACAGAAATTGCATCGGAATTAAATACGAAAGGCACAATGCCGCCTTAAGTATAAGAAGACTGACTCTTCTTACTGACTATGTTTTGAACCATTCCTGTGACACTAGTTATAGATTCCGATGCTTCACTTCAGGTTTACTGTATCCCTCTGACAGTCTTATTGACGATGAAACACAGAAATTACATCGGAAGTAAATAGAAAAGGCACAATGACGACTTAAGTACAAGAAGCCTGACTCTTCTTACTGTCTATGCTTTGAACCAATCCTGTGACACTAGTTGTAGATTCCGATGCTTCACTTCAGGTTTACTGTATCCCTTGGAGCTTCTTATTGACGATGAAACACAGAAATTGCATCGGAATTAAATACAAAAGCCACAATGTCGACTTAAGTATATGAACACTGACCCTTCCTACTGTCTATGTTTTGAACCATTCCTGTGACCCTAGCTATAAATTCCTACGCTTCACTTCAGGTTTAGTGTACCCCTTGTACCTTCTTGATGACTTTGAAACACAGAAATTGCATCGGAATTAAACACAAAAGTCACAATGCCGACTTAAGTACAAGAAGACTGACTCTTCGTACGGTCTATGCTTTGAACCATTCCTGTGACGCTAGTTATAGAATTCGGTGCTTCACTCCAGGTCTACTGTATCCCTTGGACCTTCTTATTGACGATGAAACACAGAAATTGCATCGGAATCATATACAAAATGCACAATGCCATCATAAGGACAAGAAGACTGACTTTTCTTACTGACTATGTTTTGAACCATTCCTGTGACACTAGTTATAGATTCCGATGCTTCACTCCAGGTTTACTGTATCCCTTGGACCTTGTTATTGACGATGAAACACAGAAATTGCATCGGAAATTAATAGAAAAGGCACAATGCTGACTTAAGTACAAGAAGGCTGACTCTTCTTACTGACAATGTTTTGAACCATTCCTGTGACACTAGTTATAGATTCCGAATCTTCACTTCAGGTTTACTGTATCCCTTGGACGTTCTTATTGACGATGAAATACAGAAATTACATCGGAATTAAATACAAAAGGCAAAATACCGACTTTAGTTCACGAAGACTGACTCTTCTTACTGTCTATGTTTTGAACCATTCCTGTGACACTAGTTATAGATTCCGATGCTTCACTTCAGGTTTACTGTATCCCTCTGACCTTCTTATTGACGATGAAACACAGAAATTGCTTCGGAATTAAATAGAAAAGGCACAATGCCGACTTAAGTACAAGAAGACTGACTCTTCTTACGGTCTATGTTTTGAACCATTCCTGTGACACTAGTTATAGATTCCGATGCTTCACTCCTGTTTTACTGTATCCCTTGGAAATTCTTATTGACGATGAAACACAGAAATTGCATCGGAATTAAATACAAAAGGCACAATGCCGACTTAAGTACAAGAAGACTGACTCTTCCAGCTGTCTACCTTTTGAACCATTCCTGTGACACTACTTGTGGATTCCGATGCTTCACTTCAGGTTTACTGTATCCCGCTGACCTTCTTATTGCCGATTTAACACAGATATTGCATCGGAATTAATTACAAAATGCACTATGCCAACTTAAGGACAAGAAGACTGACTTTTCGTACTGACTATGTTTTGAACCATTCCTGTGACACTAGTTATAGGTTCCGATGCTTCACTCCAGGATTACTGTATCCCTTGGACCTTGTTATTGATGATGAAACACCGAAATTGCATCGGAATTAAATAGAAAAGGCACAATGCCGACTTAAGTACAAGAAGATTGACTTTTCTTACTGACTATGTTTGAACCATTCCTGTAACACTAGTTATAGATTCCGATGCTTCACTTAAGGTTTACTGTATCCCTGTGACCTTCTTATTGACGATGAAACACAGAAATTGCATCGGAATTAAATACAAAAGGCACATTGCCGACTTAAGTACAAGAAGACTGACTCTTCTTACTGACTATGTTTGAACCATTCCTGTGACACTAGTTATAGATTCCGATGCTTCACTTCAGGTTTACTGTATCCCTCTGACCATCTTATTGACGATGAAACACAGATATTACATCGGAATTAAATAGAAAAGGCACAATGCCGACTTAAGTACAAGAAGACTGACTCTTCTTACTGTCTATGTTGTGAACCAATCCTGTGACACTAGTTGTAGATTCCGATGCTTCCCTTCAGGTTTACTGTATCCCTTGGACCTTCTTATTGTCGATGAAACACAGGAATTGCATCGGAATTAAATACAAAAGGCACAATGCCGACTTAAGTACAAGAAGACTGACCCTTCTTACTGTCTATGTTTTGAACCATTCCTGTGACACTAGTTATAGATTCCGATGCTTCACTTCAGGTTTACTGTATCCCTCTGACCTTCTTATTGACGATGAAACACAGAAATTGCATCGGAATGAAATAGAAAAGGCACAATGCCGACTTCAGTACAAGAAGGCTGACTCTTCTTACTGTCTATGTTTGAACCATTCCTGTGAGACTAATTATACATTCCGATGCTTCACTCCAGGCTTACTGTATCCCTTGGACCTTCTTATTGACGATGAATCACAGAAATTGCATCGGAATTAAATACAAAAGGCACAATGCCGACTTAAGTACAAGAAGACTGACTCTTCTTACTGTCTATGTATTGAACCATTACTGTTGCTCTAGTTATAGAATTCGGTGCTTCACTCGCGGTCTATTGTATCCCTTGGACCTTCTTATTGACGATGAAACACAGAAATTGCATCGGAATTTAATACAAGAGGCACAATGCCGACTTAAGGGCAAGAAGACTGACTCTTCTTACTGACTATGTTTGAACCATTCCTGTGACATTACTTATAGATTCCGATGCTTCACTTCAGGTTTACTGTTTCCCTTGGACCTTCTTATTGACGATGAAACACAGAAATTGCATCGGAATTAAATACAAAAGGCACAATGCCGATTTAAGTACAAGAAGACTGACTGTTCTTACTGTCTATGTTTGAACCATTCCTGTGACACTAGTTATAGATTCCGATGCTTCACTTCAGGTTTACTGTATCCCTCCGACCTTCTTATTGACAGTGAAACACATAAATTGCATCGGAATTATATGCAAAAGGCACAATGCCGACCTAAGTGTAAGAAGACTGACTCCTCCTACTGTCTATGACTTGAACCATTCTGTGACACTAGTTATAAATTACAACGCTTCACTTCAGGTTTACTGCACCCCTTGTACCTTCTTATTGACGATGAAACACAGAAATTGCATCGGAATTAAATACAAAAGGTACAATGCCGACTTAAGTACATGTAGACCGACTCTTCTTATTGACAATGATTTGAACCATTCCTGAGTCACTAGTTATAGATTCCGATGCTTCACTTCAGGTTTACCGTATCCCTTGGACATACTTATTAACGATGATACACAGAAATTCCATCGCAATTAAATACATAAGGCAACATGCCGACTTAAGTAAACGAAAACTGACCCTACTTACTGTCTATGTTTTGAGCCATTCCTGTGACACTAGTTATAGATTCCGATGCTACACTCCAGGTTTACTGTATCCCTTGGACCTTCTTATTGACGATGAAACACGGAAATTGCATCGCAATTAAATGCAAAAGGCACAATGCCGACTTAAGTACAAGAAGACTGACTTTTCTTACTGACTATGTGTTGAACCATTCCTGTGACTCTAGTTATAGATTCCGATGCTTCACTTCAGGTTGACTGTATCCCTTGGACGTTCTTATTGACGATGAAACACAGAAATTGCATCGGAATTAAATACAAAAGCCACAATGCCGACTTAAGTATAAGAACACTGACTCTTCCTACTGTCTATGTTTTGAACCATTCGTGTGACACTAGTTATAAATTCCTACGCTTCACTTCAGGTTTACTGTACCCCTTGTACCTTCTTGATGACGATGAAACACAGAAATTGCATCGGAATTAAAAACAAAAGCCACAATGCCGACTTAAGTACAAGAAGACTGACTCTTCGTACGGTCTATGTTTTGAACCATTCCTGTGACGCTAGTTATAGAATACGGTGCTTCACTCCAGGTCTACTGTATCCCTTGGACCTTCTTATTGACGATGAAACACAGAAATTGCATCGGAATTAAATACAAAAGGAAGAATGCCGACTTAAGTACAAGAAGACTGACTCTTCCAGCTGTCTATCTTTTGAACCATTCCTGTGACACTAGTTGTGGATTCCGATGCTTCACTTCAGGTTTACTGTATCCCGCTAACCTTCTTATTGCCGATGTAACACAGATATTGCATCGGAATTAAATACAAAATGCACAATGCCAACTTAAGTACAAGAAGACTGACTTTTCTTACTGACTACGTTTGAACCATTCCTGTAACACTAGTTATAGATTCCGATGCTTCACTTCAGGTTTACTGTATTTCTCTGACCCTCTTATTGACGATGAAACACAGAAATTGCATCGGAATTAAATGCAAAAGGCACATTGCCGACTTAAGTACAAGAAGACTGACTCTTCATACTGTCTATGTTTGAACCATTCCTGTGACACTAGTTATACATTCCGATGCTTCACTTCAAGTCTAATGTATCCCTCTGACCTTCTTATTGACGGTGAAGCACAGAAATTGCATCGGAATTAAATACGAAAGGCACAATGCCGACTTAAGTACAAGAAGACTGACTCTTCTTACTGACTATGTTTTGAACCATTCCTGTGACACTATTTATAGATTCCGATGCTTCACTTCAGGATTACTCTATCCCTCTGACCATCTTATTGACGATGAAACACATATATTACATCGGAATTAAATAGAAAAGGCACAATGCCGACTTAAGTACAAGAAGACTAACTCTTTTTATTGTCTATGTTTTGAATCAATCCTGTGACACTAGTTGTAGATTCCGATGCTTCACTTCAGGTTTACTGTATCCCTTGGACCTTCTTATTGACGATGAATCACAGAAATTGCATCGGAATTAAATACAAAGTGCACAATGCCGACTTAAGTACAAGAAGACTGACCCTTCTTACTGTCTATGTATTGAACCATTACTGTTGCTCTAGTTATAGAATTCGGTGCTTCACTCCAGGTTTACTGTATCCCTTGGACCTTCTTATTGACGATGAAACACAGAAATTGCATCGGAATTAAATACGAAAGGCACAAAGCCGACTTAAGTGCAACAAGACAGACTCTTCTTACTGACTATGTTTTGAACCATTCCTGTGACACTATTTATAGATTCCGATGCTTCACTTCAGGTTTACTGTATCCCTCTGACCTTCTTATTGACGATGAAACACAGAAAATTGCATCGGAATGAAATAGAAAAGGCACAATGCCGACTTAAGTACAAGAAGGCTGACTCTTCTTACTGTCTATGTTTGAACCATTCCTGTGACACTAGTTATACATTCCGATGCTTCACTCCAGGTTTACTGTATCCCTTGGACCTTGTTACTGACGATCAATCACAGAAATTGCATCGGAAATTAATAGAAAAGGCACAATGCCGACTTAAGTACAAGAAGACTGACTCTTCTTTCTGACTATGTTTTGAACAATTCCTGTGACACTAGTTATAGATTCCGATGCTACACTCCAGGTTTAATGTATCCCTGGAACCTTCTTATTGACGATGAAACACAGAAATTCATCGGAATTAAATATGAGAGGCACAATGCCGACTTAAGTTCAAGAAGACTGACTCTTCTTACTGTCTATGTTTGAACCATTAGTGTGACACTAGTTATAGATTCCGATGCTTCACTTCAGGTTTACTGTATCCCTCTGACCTTCTTATTGACGGTGAAACACAGAAATTGCATCGGAATTAAATACGAAAGGCACAATGCCAACTTAAGTACAAGAAGACTGACTTTTCTTACTGACTACGTTTGAACCATTCCTGTAACACTAGTTATAGATTCCGCTGCTTCACTTCAGGTTTACTGTATCCCTCTGACCTTCTTATTGACGGTGAAACACAGAAATTGCATCGGAATTAAATACGAAAGGCACAATGCCGACTTAAGTACAAGAAGACTGACTCTTCTTACTGACTATGTTTTGAACCATTCCTGTGACACTAGTTATAGATGCCGATGCTTCACTTCAGGATTACTGTATCCCTCTGACCATCTTATTGACGATGAAGCACAGATATTACATCGGAATTAAATAGAAAAGGCACAATGCCGACTTAAGTACAAGAAGACTGACTCCTCTTACTGTCTATGTTTTGAACCAATCCTGTGACACTAGTTGTAGATTCCGATGCTTCACTTCAGGTTTACTGTTTCCTTTGGACATTCTTAGTGACGATGAAACACAGAATTTGCATCGCAATTAAATACAAATGGCACAATGCCGACCTAAGCATAAGAAGCCTGACTCTTCCTACTGTCTATGATTTGAACCATTTCTGTGACACTAGTTATAGAGTCCGATGCTTCACTTCAGGTTTACTGTATGCGTTGGGCCTTCTTTTTGACGATGAATCACAGAAATTGCATCGGAATTAAATACAAAAGGCACAATGCCGACTTAAGTACAAGAAGACTGACCCTTCTTACTGTCTATGTATTGAACCATTACTGTTGCTCTAGTTATAGAATTCGGTGCTTCACTCCAGGTTTACTGTATCCCTTGGACCTTCTTATTGACGATGAAACACAGAAATTGCATCGGAATTAAATACAAGAGGCGCAATGCCGACTTAAGTACAAGAAGACTGATTCTTCTTACTGTCTATGTTTGAACCATTCCTGTGACACTAGTTATAGATTCCGATGCTTCACTTGAGGTTTACTGTATCCCTCTGACCTTCTTATTGACGGTGAAACACAGAAATTGCATCGGAATTAAATACGAAAGGCACAAAGCCGACTTAAGTGCAAGAAGACAGACTCTTCTTACTGACTATGCTTTGAACCATTCCTGTGACACTAGTTATAGATTCCGATGCTTCACTTCAAGTTTACTGTATCCCTCTGACCTTCTTATTGACGATGAAACACAGAAATGGCATCGGAATGAAATAGAAAAGGCACAATGCCGACTTAAGTACAAGAAGGCTGACTCTTCTTACTGTCTATGTTTGTACCATTCCTGTGACACTAGTTATACATTCCGATGCTTCACTCCAGGTTTACTGTATCCCTTGGACCTTGTTACTGACGATCAATCACAGAAATTGCATCGGAAATTAATAGAAAAGGCACAATGCCGACTTAAGTGCAAGAAGACTGACTCTTCTTACTGACTATGTTTGAACCATTCCTGTGACACTAGTTATAGATTCCAAATCTTCACTTCAGGGTTACTGTATCCCTTGGACCTTCTTATTGACGATGAAATACAGAAATTACATCGGAATTAAATACAAAAGGCAAAATGCCGACTTAAGTACACGAAGACTGACTCTTCTTACTGTCTATGATTTGAACCATTCCTGTGACACTAGTTATAGATTCCGATGCTTCACTCCAGGTTTACTGTATCCCTTGGACCTCGTTATTGACGATGAAACACAGAAATTGCACCGGAATTAAATAGAAAAGGCACAATGCCGACTTAAGTACAAGAAGACTGACTCTTCTTACTGACTATATTTTGAACCATTCCTGTGACACCAGTTATAGATTCCGAATCTTCACTCAGGTTTACTGTATCCCTTGGACCTTCTTGTTGACGATGAAACACAGAAAATACATCGGATTTAAATACAAACAGCAAAATGCCGACTTAAGTACACGACGACTCACTCTTATTACTGTCTATGTTTTGAACCTTTCCTGTGACACTCGTTATGGATTCCGATGCTACACTCCAAGTTTATTGTATCCCTTGAACCTTCTTATGGACGATGAAACACAGAAATTGAATCGGAATTAAATACAAAAGGCACAATGCCGTCTTAAGGACAAGAAGACTGACTCTTCTTACTGACTTTGTTTTGAACCATTCCTGAGACACTAATTATAGATTCCGACGCTTCACTTCAGGTTTACTGTATCCCTCTGACCTTCTTATTGACGAGGAAACACAGAAATTGCATCGGAATTAAATACAAAAGCCACAATGCCGACCTAAGTATAAGAAGACTGACTCTTCCTACTGTCTATGTTTTGAACCATTTCTGTGACACTAGTTATAGAGTCCGATGCTTCACTTCAGGTTTACTGTATCCCTTGGACCTTCTTATTGACGATGAATCACAGAAATTGCATCGGAATTAAATACAAAAGGCACAATGCCGACTTAAGTACAAGAAGACTCTCTCTTCTTACTGTCTATTTATTGAACCATTACTGTTGCTCTAATTATAGAATTCGGTGCTTGACTCCAGGTCTACTGTATCCTTTGGAGCTTCTTATTGACGATGAAATACAGAAATTGCATTGGAATTAAATACAAAAGGCACAATGCCGACTTACGTGCAAGAAGACTGACTCTTCTTACTGACTATGTTTTGCACCATTCCTGTGACACTACTTATAGATTCCGATGCTTCACTTCAGGTTTACTGTTTCCCTTGGACCTTCTTATTGACGATGAAACACAGAAATTGCATCGGAATTAAATACAAAAGGCACAATGCCGACTTAAGTACAAGAAGACTGACTCTTCTTACTATCTATGTTTGAACCATTCCTGTGACACTAGTTATAGAATCCGATGCTTCACTTCAGGTTTACTGTATCCCTCTGACCTTCTTATTGACGATGAATCACAGAAATTGCATCGGAATTAAATAGAAAAGGCACAATGCCGACTTAAGTACAAGAAGACTGACTCTTGTTACTGTCTATGTTTTGAACCATTCCTGTGACACTAGTTGTGGATTCCGATGCTTCACTTCAGGTTTACTGTATCCGGCTGACCTTCTTATTGCCGATGTAACACAGATGTTGCAACGGAATTAAATACAAAAGGCACAATGAAGACTTAAGTACAAGAAGACTGACTCTTCCAGCTGTCTATCTTTTGAACCATTCCTGTGACACTAGTTGTGGATTCCGATGCTTCACTTCAGGTTTACTGTATCCCTTGGACCTTCTTATTGACGATGAAACACAGAAATTGCATCGGAATTAAATACAAAAGCCACAATGCCGACTTAAGTATAAGAACACTGATCTTCCTACTGTCTACGTTTTGAACCATTCCTCTGACACTACTTATAAATTCCTATGCTTCACTTCAGATTTACTGTACCCCTTGTACCTACTTGATGACGATGAAACACAGAAATTGCATCGGAATTAAACTCAAAAGCCACAATGCCGACTTCAGTACAAGAAGACTAACTCTTCGTACGGTCTATGTCTTGAACCATTCCTGTGACGCTAGTTATAGGTTCCGATGTTTCACTTCAGGTTTACTGTTTCCCTTGGACCTTCTTATTGACGATGAAACACAGAAATTGCATCGGAATTAAATACAAAAGGCACAATGCCGAATTAAGTACAAGAAGGCTGACTCTTCTTACTGTCTATGTATTGAACCATTACTGTTGCTCCAGTTATAGATTTCGGTGCTTCACTCCAGGTTTACTGTATCCCTTGGACCTTCTTATTGACGATGAAACACAGAAATTGCATCGGAATTAAATACAAGAGGCGCAATGCGGACTTAAGTACAAGAAGACTGACTCTTCTTACTGTCTATGTTTAAACCATTCCTGTGACACTAGTTATAGTTTCCGATGCTTCACTTGAGGTTTACTGTATCCCTCTGACCTTCTTATTGACGGTGAAACACAGAAATTGCATCGGAATTAAATACGAAAGTCACAAAGCCGACTTAAGTACAAGAAGACGGACTCTTCTTACTGACTATGTTTTGATCCATTCCTGTGACACTAGTTATAGATTCCGATGCTTCACTTCAGGTTTACTGTATCCCTCCGACCTTCTTATTGACGGTGAAACACAGAAATTGCATCGGAATTAAATACGAAAGGCACAATGCCGACTTAAGTACAAGAAGACTGACTCTTCTTACTGACAATGTTTTGAACCATTCCTGTGACACTAGTTATAGATGCCGATGCTTCACTTCAGGATTACTGTATCCCTCTGACCATCTTATTGACGATGAAACACAGATATTACATCGGAATTAAATAGAAAAGGCACAATGCCGACTTAAGTACAAGAAGACTGACTCTCCTTACTGTCTATGTTTTGAACCAATCCTGTGACACTAGTTGTAGATTCCGATGCTTCACTTCAGGTTTACTGTATCTCTTGGACCTTCTTATTGACGATGAAACACAGAAATTGCATCGGAATTAAATACAAAAGCCACAATGCCGACTTAAGTATAAGAACACTGACTCTTCCTACTGTCTACGTTTTGAACCATTCCTGTGACACTAGTTATAAATTCCTACGCTTCACTTCAGGTTTACTGTACCCCTTGTACTTTCTTGATGACGATGAAACACAGAAATTGCATCGGAATTAAACACAAAAGCCACAATGCCGACTTAAGTACAAGAAGTCTGACTCTCCGTACGGTCTATGTTTTGAACCATTCCTGTGACGCTAGTTATAGATTCCGATGTTTCACTTCAGGTTTACTGTTTCCTTTGGACATTCTTAGTGACGATGAAACACAGAATTTGCATCGCAATTAAATACAAATGGCACAATGCCGACATAAGCATAAGAAGCCTGACTCTTCCTACTGTCTATGATTTGAACCATTTCTGTGACACTAGTTATAGAGTCCGATGCTTCACTTCAGGTTTACTGTATCCGTTGGGCCTTCTTTTTGACGATGAATCACAGAAATTGCATCGGAATTAAATACAAAAGGCACAATGCCGACTTAAGTACAAGAAGACTGACCCTTCTTACTGTCTATGTATTGAACCATTACTGTTGCTCTAGTTATAGAATTCGGTGCTTCACTCCAGGTTTACTGTATCCCTTGGACCTTCTTATTGACGATGAAACACAGAAATTGCATCGGAATTAAATACAAGAGGCGCAATGCCGACTTAAGTACAAGAAGACTGATTCTTCTTACTGTCTATGTTTGAACCATTCCTGTGACACTAGTTATAGATTCCGATGCTTCACTTGAGGTTTACTGTATCCCACTGACCTTCTTATTGACGGTGAAACACAGAAATTAGATCGGAATTAAATACGAAAGGCACAAAGCCGACTTAAGTGCAAGAAGACAGACTCTTCTTACTGACTATGTTTTGAACCATTCCTGTGACACTAGTTATAGATTCCGATGCTTCACTTCAAGTTTACTGTATCCCTCTGACCTTCTTATTGACGATGAAACACAGAAATGGCATCGGAATGAAATAGAAAAGGCACAATGCCGACTTAAGTACAAGAAGGCTGACTCTTCTTACTGTCTATGTTTGTACTATTCCTGTGACACTAGTTATACATTCCGATGCTTCACTCCAGGTTTACTGTATCCCTTGGACCTTGTTACTGACGATCAATCACAGAAATTGCATCGGAAATTAATAGAAAAGGCACAATGCCGACTTAAGTACAAGAAGACTGACTCTTCTTTCTGACTATGTTTTGAACCATTCCTGTGACACTAGTTATAGATTCCGATGCTACACTCCAGGTTTAATGTATCCCTGGAACCTTCTTATTGACGATGAAACACAGAAATTCATCGGAATTAAATACGAGAGGCACAATGCCGACTTAAGTACAAGAGGACTGACTCTCCTTACTGTCTATGTTTGAACCATTAGTGTGACTCTAGTTATAGATTCCGATGCTTCACTTCAGGTTTACTGTATGCCTCTGACCTTCTTATTGACGGTGAAACACAGATTGCATCGGAATTAAATACGAAAGGCACAATGCCGACTTACGTACAAGAAGACTGACTTTTCTTACTGACTACGTTTGAACCATTCCTGTAACACTAGTTATAGATTCCGATGCTTCACTTCAGGTTTACTGTATCCCTCCGACCTTCTTATTGACGGTGAAACACAGAAATTGCATCGGAATTAAATACGAAAGGCACAATGCCGACTTAAGTACAAGAAGACTGACTCTTCTTACTGACAATGTTTTGAACCATTCCTGTGACACTAGTTATAGATGCCGATGCTTCACTTCAGGATTACTGTATCCCTCTGACCATCTTATTGACGATGAAACACAGATATTACATCGGAATTAAATAGAAAAGGCACAATGCCGACTTAAGTACAAGAAGACTGACTCTCCTTACTGTCTATGTTTTGAACCAATCCTGTGACACTAGTTGTAGATTCCGATGCTTCACTTCAGGTTTACTGTATCTCTTGGACCTTCTTATTGACGATGAAACACAGAAATTGCATCGGAATTAAATACAAAAGCCACAATGCCGACTTAAGTATAAGAACACTGACTCTTCCTACTGTCTACGTTTTGAACCATTCCTGTGACACTAGTTATAAATTCCTACGCTTCACTTGAGGTTTACTGTATCCCTCTGACCTTCTTATTGACGGTGAAACACAGAAATTGTATCGGAATTAAATACGAAAGGCACAAAGCCGACTTCAGTGCAAGAAGACTGACTCTTCTTACTGACTATGTTTTGAACCATTCCTGTGACACTAGTTATAGATTCCGATGCTTCACTCCAGGTTTACTGTATCCCTCTGACCTTCTTATTGACGATGAAACACAGAAATTGCATTGGAATGAAATAGAAAAGCCACAATGTCGACTTAAGTACAAGAAGGCTAACTCTTCTTACTGTCTATGTTTGAACATATTCCAGTGACACTAGTTATACATTCCCATGCTTCACTCCAGGTTTACTGTATCCCTTGGACCTTGTTACTGACGATGAAACACAGAAATTGCATCGGAAATTAATAGAAAAGGCACAATGCCGACTTAAGTACAAGAAGACTGACTCTTCTTACTGACTATGTTTGAACCATTCCTGTGACACTAGTTATAGATTCCAAATCTTCACTTCAGGGTTACTGTATCCCTTGGACCTTCTTATTGACGATGAAATACAGAAATTACATCGGAATTAAATACAAAAGGCAAAATGCCGACTTAAGTACACGAAGACTGACTCTTCTTACTGTCTATGATTTGAACCATTCCTGTGACACTAGTTATAGATTCCGATGCTTCACTCCAGGTTTACTGTATCCCTTGGACCTCGTTATTGACGATGAAACACAGAAATTGCACCGGAATTAAATAGAAAAGGCACAATGCCGACTTAAGTACAAGAAGACTGACTCTTCTTACTGACTATATTTTGAACCATTCCTGTGACACCAGTTATAGATTCCGAATCTTCACTCAGGTTTACTGTATCCCTTGGACCTTCTTGTTGACGATGAAACACAGAAAATACATCGGATTTAAATACAAACAGCAAAATGCCGACTTAAGTACACGAAGACTCACTCTTATTACTGTCTATGTTTTGAACCTTTCCTGTGACACTCGTTATGGATTCCGATGCTACACTCCAGGTTTATTGTATCCCTTGAACCTTCTTATGGACGATGAAACACAGAAATTGAATCGGAATTAAATACAAAAGGCACAATGCCGTCTTAAGGACAAGAAGACTGACTCTTCTTACTGACTTTGTTTTGAACCATTCCTGAGACACTAATTATAGATTCCGATGCTTCACTTCAGGTTTACTGTATCCCTCTGACCTTCTTATTGACGAGGAAACACAGAAATTGCATCGGAATTAAATACAAAAGCCACAATGCCGACCTAAGTATAAGAAGACTGACTCTTCCTACTGTCTATGTTTTGAACCATTTCTGTGACACTAGTTATAGAGTCCGATGCTTCACTTCAGGTTTACTGTATCCCTTGGACCTTCTTATTGACGATGAATCACAGAAATTGCATCGGAATTAAATACAAAAGGCACAATGCCGACTTAAGTACAAGAAGACTCTCTCTTCTTACTGTCTATTTATTGAACCATTACTGTTGCTCTAGTTATAGAATTCGGTGCTTGACTCCAGGTCTACTGTATCCTTTGGACCTTCTTATTGACGGTGAAACACAGAAATTGCATCGGAATTATATACAAAAGGCACAATGCCGACCTAATTATAAGAAGACTGACTCTTCTTACTGTCTATGTTTTGAACCATTCCTGTGACACTAGTTGTGGATTCCGATGCTTCACTTCAGGTTTACTGTATCCGGCTGACCTTCTTATTGCCGATGTAACACAGATGTTGCAACGGAATTAAATACAAAAGGCACAATGAAGACTTAAGTACAAGAAGACTGACTCTTCCAGCTGTCTATCTTTTGAACCATTCCTGTGACACTAGTTGTGGATTCCGATGCTTCACTTCAGGTTTACTGTATCCCTTGGACCTTCTTATTGACGATGAAACACAGAAATTGCATCGGAATTAAATACAAAAGCCACAATGCCGACTTAAGTATAAGAACACTGATCTTCCTACTGTCTACGTTTTGAACCATTCCCCTGACACTACTTATAAATTCCTATGCTTCACTTCAGATTTACTGTACCCCTTGTACCTTCTTGATGACGATGAAACACAGAAATTGCATCGGAATTAAACTCAAAAGCCACAATGCCGACTTCAGTACAAGAAGACTAACTCTTCGTACGGTCTATGTCTTGAACCATTCCTGTGACGCTAGTTATAGGTTCCGATGTTTCACTTCAGGTTTACTGTTTCCCTTGGACCTTCTTATTGACGATGAAACACAGAAATTGCATCGCAATTAAAGACAAAAGGCACAATGCCGACCTAAGCATAAGAAGCCTGACTCTTCCTACTGTCTATGATTTGAACCATTTCTGTGACACTAGTTATAGAGTCCGATGCTTCACTTCAGGTTTACTGTATCCCTTGGACCTTCTTTTTGACGATGAATCACAGAAATTGCATCGGAATTAAATACAAAAGGCACAATGCCGAATTAAGTACAAGAAGGCTGACTCTTCTTACTGTCTATGTATTGAACCATTACTGTTGCTCCAGTTATAGATTTCGGTGCTTCACTCCAGGTTTACTGTATCCCTTGGACCTTCTTATTGACGATGAAACACAGAAATTGCATCGGAATTAAATACAAGAGGCGCAATGCGGACTTAAGTACAAGAAGACTGACTCTTCTTACTGTCTATGTTTAAACCATTCCTGTGACACTAGTTATAGTTTCCGATGCTTCACTTGAGGTTTACTGTATCCCTCTGACCTTCTTATTGACGGTGAAACACAGAAATTGCATCGGAATTAAATACGAAAGTCACAAAGCCGACTTAAGTACAAGAAGACGGACTCTTCTTACTGACTATGTTTTGATCCATTCCTGTGACACTAGTTATAGATTCCGATGCTTCACTTCAGGTTTACTGTATCCCTCCGACCTTCTTATTGACGGTGAAACACAGAAATTGCATCGGAATTAAATACGAAAGGCACAATGCCGACTTAAGTACAAGAAGACTGACTCTTCTTACTGACAATGTTTTGAACCATTCCTGTGACACTAGTTATAGATGCCGATGCTTCACTTCAGGATTACTGTATGCCTCTGACCATCTTATTGACGATGAAACACAGATATTACATCGGAATTAAATAGAAAAGGCACAATGCCGACTTAAGTACAAGAAGACTGACTCTCCTTACTGTCTATGTTTTGAACCAATCCTGTGACACTAGTTGTAGATTCCGATGCTTCACTTCAGGTTTACTGTATCTCTTGGACGTTCTTATTGACGATGAAACACAGAAATTGCATCGGAATTAAATACAAAAGCCACAATGCCGACTTAAGTATAAGAACACTGACTCTTCCTACTGTCTACGTTTTGAACCATTCCTGTGACACTAGTTATAAATTCCTACGCTTCACTTCAGGTTTACTGTACCCCTTGTACTTTCTTGATGACGATGAAATTCAGAAATTGCATCGGAATTAAACACAAAAGCCACAATGCCGACTTAAGTACAAGAAGTCTGACTCTTCGTACGGTCTATGTTTTGAACCATTCCTGTGACGCTAGTTATAGATTCCGATGTTTCACTTCAGGTTTACTGTTTCCTTTGGACATTCTTAGTGACGATGAAACACAGAATTTGCATCGCAATTAAATACAAAAGGCACAATGCCGACCTAAGCATAAGACGCCTGACTCTTCCTACTGTCTATGATTTGAACCATTTCTGTGACACTAGTTACAGAGTCCGATGCTTCACTTTAGGTTTACTGTATCCGTTGGGCTTTCTTTTTGACGATGAATCACAGAAATTGCATCGGAATTAAATACAAAAGGCACAATGCCGACTTAAGTACAAGAAGACTGACCCTTCTTACTGTCTATGTATTGAACCATTACTGTTGCTCTAGTTATAGAATTCGGTGCTTCACTCCAGGTTTACTGTATCCCTTGGACCTTCTTATTGACGATCAAACACAGAAATTGCATCGGAAGTAAATACAAGAGGCGCAATGCCGACTTGAGTACAAGAAGACTGACTCTTCTTACTGTCTATGTTTGAACCATTCCTGTGACACTAGTTATAGATTTCGATGCTTCACTTGAGGTTTACTGTATCCCTCTGACCTTCTTATTGACGGTGAAACACAGAAATTGTATCGGAATTAAATACGAAAGGCACAAAGCCGACTTCAGTGCAAGAAGACTGACTCTTCTTACTGACTATGTTTTGAACCATTCCTGTGACACTAGTTATAGATTCCGATGCTTCACTACAGGTTTACTGTATCCCTCTGACCTTCTTATTGACGATGAAACACAGAAATTGCATTGGAATGAAATAGAAAAGCCACAATGTCGACTTAAGTACAAGAAGGCTAACTCTTCTTACTGTCTATGTTTGAACATATTCCAGTGACACTAGTTATACATTCCCATGCTTCACTCCAGGTTTACTGTATCCCTTAGACCTTGTTACTGACGATGAAACACAGAAATTGCATCGGAAATTAATAGAAAAGGCACAGTGCCGACTTAAGTACAAGAAGACTGACTCTTCTTACTGACTATGTTTGAACCATTCCTGTGACACTAGTTATTGATTCCAAATCTTCACTTCAGGGTTACTGTATCCCTTGGACCTTCTTATTGACGATGAAATACAGAAATTACATCGGAATTAAATACAAAAGGCAAAATGCCGACTTAAGTACACGAAGACTGACTCTTCTTACTGTCTATGATTTGAACCGTTCCTGTGACACTAGTTATAGATTCCGATGCTTCACTCCAGGTTTACTGTATCCCTTGGACCTCGTTATTGACGATGAAACACAGAAATTGCACCGGAATTAAATAGAAAAGGCACAATGCCGACTTAAGTACAAGAAGACTGACTCTTCTTACTGACTATATTTTGAACCATTCCTGTGACACCAGTTATAGATTCCGAATCTTCAATCAGGTTTACTGTATCCCTTGGACCTTCTTGTTGACGATGAAACACAGAAAATACATCGGATTTAAATACAAACAGCAAAATGCCGACTTAAGTACACGAAGACTCACTCTTATTACTGTCTATGTTTTGAACCTTTCCTGTGACACTCGTTATGGATTCCGATGCTACACTCCAGGTTTATTGTATCCCTTGAACCTTCTTATGGACGATGAAACACAGAAATTGAATCGGAATTAAATACAAAAGGCACAATGCCGTCTTAAGGACAAGAAGACTGACTCTTCCTACTGACTTTGTTTTGAACCATTCCTGAGACACTAATTATAGTTTCCGATGCTTCACTTCAGGTTTACTGTATCCCTCTGACCTTCTTATTGACGAGGAAACACAGAAATTGCATCGGAATTAAATACAAAAGCCACAATGCCGACCTAAGGATAAGAAGACTAACTCTTCCTACTGTCTATGTTTTGAACCATTTCTGTGACACTAGTTATAGAGTCCGATGCTTCACTTCAGGTTTACTGTATCCCTTGGACCTTTTTATTGACGATGAATCACAGAAATTGCATCGGAATTAAATACAAAAGGCACAATGCCGACTTAAGTACAAGAAGACTCTCTCTTCTTACTGTCTATTTATTGAACCATTACGGTTGCTCTAGTTATAGAATTCGGTGCTTGACTCCAGGTCTACTGTATCCTTTGGACCTTCTTATTGACGATGAAATACAGAAATTGCATTGGAATTAAATACAAAAAGCACAATGCCGACTTAAGTACAAGAAGACTGACTCTTCTTACTGACTATGTTTTGCACCATTCCTGTGACACTACTTATAGATTCCGATGCTTCACTTCAGGTTTACTGTTTCCCTTGGACCTTCTTATTGACGATGAAACACAGAAATTGCATCGGAATTAAATACAAAAGGCACAATGCGGACTTAAGTACAAGAAGACTGACTCTTCTGACTGTCTATGTTTAAACCATTCCTGTGACACTAGTTATAGTTTCCGATGCCTCACTTGAGGTTTACTGTATCCCTCTGACCTTCTTATTGACGGTGAAACACAGAAATTGCATCGGAATTAAATACGAAAGTCACAAAGCCGACTTAAGTACAAGAAGACGGACTCTTCTTACTGACTATGTTTTGATCCATTCCTGTGACACTAGTTATAGATTCCGGTGCTTCACTTCAGGTTTACTGTATCCCTCTGACCTTCTTATTGACGATGAAACACAGAAATTGCATCGGAATTAAATAGAAAAGGCACAATGCCGACTTAAGTAGAAGAAGGCTGACTCTTCTTACTGTCTATGTTTGAACCATTCCTGTGACACTAGTTATACATTCCGATGCTTCACTCCAGGTTTACTGTATCCCTTGGACCTTGTTACTGACGATGAAACACAGAAATTGCATCGGAAATTAATAGAAACTGCACAATGCCGACTTAAGTACAAGAAGACTGACTCTTCTTACTGACTATGTTTTGAACCATTCCTGTGACACTAGTTATAGATTCCGAATCTTCACTTCAGGTTTATTGTATCCCTTGAACCTTCTTATGGACGATGAAACACAGAAATTGCATCGGAATTAAATACTAAAGGCACAATGACGTCTTAAGGACAAGAAGACTGACTCTTCTTACTGACTTTGTTTTGAACCATTCCTGTGACACTAATTATAGATTCCGATGCTTCACTTCAGGTTTACTGTATCCCTCTGACCTTCTTATTGACGATGAAACACAGAAAGTGCATCGGAATTAAATACAAAAGCCACAATGCCGACTTAAGTACAAGAAGACTGACTCTTCGTACGGTCTATGTTTTGAACCATTCCTGTGACACTAGTTATAGATTCCGAAGCTTCACCTCAGGTTTACTGATCCCTTGGACTTTCTTATTGACGATGAAACACAGAAATTGCATCGGAATTAAATACAAAAGGCACAATGCCGACCTAAGTATAAGAAGACTGACTCTTCCTACTGTCTATGTTTTGAATCATTTCTGTGACACTAGTTATAGAGTCCGATGCTGCACTTTAGGTTTACTGTACCCCTTGGACCTTCTTATTGACGATGAATCACAGAAATTGCATCGGAATTAAATACAAAAGGCACAATGCCGACGTAAGTACAAGAAGACTGACTCTTCTAACTGTCTATGTATTGAACCATTACTGTTGCTCTAGTTATAGAATTCGGTGCTTCACTCCAGGTCTACTGTATCCCTTGGACCTTCTTATTGACGATGAAACACAGAAATTGCATCGGAATTAAATATAGGAGGCACAATGCCGACTTAAGTACAAGAAGACTGACTCTTCTTACAGACTATGTTTTGAACCATTCCTGTGACACTAGTTATGGATTCCGATGCTTCACTTCAGGTTTACTGTATCCCTCTGTCCATCTTATTGACGATAAAACACAGAAAGTACATCGGAATTAAATAGAAAAGGCACAATGCCGACTTAAGTACAAGAAAACTGACTCTTCGTACGGTCTATGCTTTGAACCATTCCTGTGACACTAGTTATAGATTCCGATGCTTCACTTCCGGTTTACTGTTTCCCTTGGACCTTCTTATTGACGATGAAACACAGAAATTGCATCGGAATTAAATACAAAAGCCACAATGCCGACTTAAGAATAAGAACACTGACTCTTCCTACTGTCTATGTTTTGAACCATTCGTGTGACACTAGTTATAAATTCCTACGCTTCACTTCAGGTTTACTGTACCCCTTGTACCTTCTTGATGACGATGAAACACAGAAATTGAATCGGAATTAAACACAAAAGCCACAATGCCGACTTAAGTACAAGAAGACTGACTCTTCGTACGGTCTATGTTTTGAACAATTCCTGTGACGCTAGTTATAGAATTCGGTGCTTCACTCCAGGTCTACTGTATCCCTTGGACCTTCTTATTGACGATGAAACACAGAAATTGCATCGGAATTAAATACAAAAGGCACAATGCCGACTTAAGGGCAAGAAGACTGACTCTTCTTACTGTCTATGTTTTGAACCAATCCTGTGACACTAGTTGTGGATTCCGATGCTTCACTTCAGATTTACTGTATCCCGCTGACCTTCTTATTGCCGATGTAACACAGATATTGCATCGGAATTAAATACAAAATGCACAATGCCAACTTAAGGACAACAAGACTGACTTTTCTTACTGACTATGTTTTGAACCATTCCTGTAACACTAGTTATAGATTCCGATGCTTCACTCCAGGTTTACTGTATCCCTTGGACCTTGTTATTGCCGATGAAACACAGAAATTGCATCGGAAATTAATAGAAATGGCGCAATGCCGACTTAAGTACAAGAAGACTGACTCTTCTTACTGACTATGCTTTGAACCATTCCTGTGACACTAGTTATAGATTCCGAATCTTCACTTCAGCTTTACTGTATCCCTTGGACCTTCTTATTGACGATGAAATACAGAAATTACATCGGAATTAAATACAAAAGGCAAAATGCCGACTTAAGTACACGAAGACTGACTCTTCTTACTGTCTATGTTTCGAACCATTCCTGTGACACTAGTTATAGATTCCGATGCTTCACTTCAGGTTTACTGTATCCCTCTGACCTTCTTATTGATGATGAAACACAGAAATTGCATCGGAATTAAATAGAAAAGGCACAATGCCGACTTAAGTACAAGAAGACTGACTCTTCTTACTGTCTATGTTATGAACCATTCCTGTGACACTAGTTATAGATTCCGATGCTTCACTCCAGTTTTACTGTATCCCTTGGAAATTCTTATTGACGATGAAACACAGAAATTGCATCGGAATTAAATACAAAAGGAAGAATGACGACTTAAGTACAAGAAGACTGACTCTTCCAGCTGTCTATCTTTTGAACCATTCCTGTGACACTAGGTGTGGATTCCGATGCTTCACTTCAGGTTTACTGTATCCCGCTGACCTTATTGCCGATGTAACACAGATATTGCATCGGAATTAAATACAAAAGGCACAATGCAGACTTAAGTACAAGAAGACTGACCCTTCTTACTGTCTATGTATTGAACCATTACTGTTGCTCTAGTTATAGATTTCGGTGCTTCACTCCAGGTTTACTGTATCCCTTGGACCTTCTTATTGACGATGAAACACAGAAATTGCATCGGAATTAAATACAAGAGGCGCAATGCCGACTTAAGTACAAGAAGACTGATTCTTCTTGCTGTCTATGTTTGAACCATTCCTGTGACACTAGTTATAGATTCCGATGCTTCACTTGAGGTTTACTGTATCCCTCTGACCTTCTTATTGACGGTGAAACACAGAAATTGCATCGGAATTAAATACGAAAGGCACAAAGCCGACTTAAGCGCAAGAAGACAGACTCTTATTACTGACTATGTTTTTAACCATTCCTGTGACACTAGTTATAGATTCCGATGCTTCACTTCAGGTTTACTGTATCCCTCTAACCTTCTTATTGACAATGAAACACAGAAATTGCATCGGAATGAAATAGAAAAGGCACAATGCCGACTTAAGTACAAGAAGGCTGACTCTTCTTACTGTCTATGTTTGAACCATTCCTGTGACACTAGTTATACATTCCGATGCTTCACTCCAGGTTTACTGTACCCCTTGGACCTTGTTACTGACGATGAATCACAGAAATTGCATCGGAAATTAATAGAAAAGGCACAATGCCGACTTAAGTACAAGAAGACTGACTCTTCTTTCTGACTATGTTTTGAACCATTCCTGTGACACTAGTTATAGATTCCGATGCTACACTCCAGGTTTAATGTATCCCTGGAACCTTCTTATTGACGATGAAACACAGAAATTCATCGGAATTAAATACGAGAGGCACAATGCCGACTTAAGTACAAGAAGACTGACTCTTCTTACTGACTACGTTTGAACCATTCCTGTAACACTAGTTATAGATTCCGATGCTTCACTTCAGGTTAACTGTACCCCTTGTACTTTCTTGATGAGCGATGAAACACAGAAATCGCATCGGAATTAAACACAAAAGCCACAATGCCGACTTAAGTACAAGAAGTCTGACTCTTCGTACGGTCTATGTTTTGAACCATTCCTGTGACGCTAGTTATAGATTCCGATGTTTCACATCAGGTTTACTGTTTCTTTTGGACGTTCTTAGTGACGATGAAACACAGAATTTGCATCGCAATTAAATACAAAAGGCACAATGCCGACCTAAGCATAAGAAGCCTGACTCTTCCTACTGTCAATGATTTGAACCATTTCTGTGACACTAGTTACAGAGTCCGATGCTTGACTTCAGGTTTATTGTATCCGTTGGGCCTTCTTTTTGACGATGAATCACAGAAATTGCATCGGAATTAAATACAAAATGCACAATGCCGACTTAAGTACAAGAAGACTGACCCTTCTTACTGTCTATGTATTGAACCATTACTGTTGCTCTAGTTATAGAATTCGGTGCTTCACTCCAGGTTTACTGTATCCCTTGGACCTTCTTATTGACGATGAAACACAGAAATTGCATCGGAATTAAATACAAGAGGCGCAATGCTGACTTAAGTACAAGAAGACTGACTCTTCTTACTGTCTATGTTTGAACCATTCCTGTGTCACTAGTTATAGATTACGATGCTTCACTTGAGGTTTACTGTATCCCTCTGACCTTCTTATTGACGGTGAAACACAGAAATTGAATCGGAATTAAATACGAAAGGCACAAAGCCGACTTAAGTGCAAGAAGACTGACTTTTCTTACTGACTATGTTTGAACCATTCCTGTGACACTAGTTATAGATTCCGATGCTTCACTCCAGGTTTACTGTATCCCTTGGACCTCGTTATTGACGATGAAACACAGAAATTGCATCGGAATTAAATAGAAAAGGCACAATGCCGACTTAAGTACAAGAAGACTGACTCTTCTTACTGACTATGTTTTGAACCATTCCTGAGACACCAGTTATAGATTCCGAATCTTCACTCAGGTTTACTGTATCCCTTGGACCTTCTTGTTGACGAAGAAACACAGAAAATACATCGGATTTAAATACAAAAGGCAAAATGCCGACTTAAGTACACGAAGACTCACTCTTATTACTGTCTATGTTTTGAACCTTTCCTGTGACAATCGTTATGGATTCCGATGCTACACTCCAGGTTTATTGTATCCCTTGAACCTTCTTATGGACGATGAAACACAGAAATTGAATCGGAATTAAATACAAAAGGCACAATGCCGTCTTAAGGACAAGAAGACTGACTCTTCTTACTGACTTTGTCTTGAACCATTCCTGTGACACTAATTATAGATTCCGATGCTTCACTTCAGGTTTACTGTATCCCTCTGACCTTCTTATTGACGATGAAACACAGAAATTGCATCGGAATTAAATACAAAAGGCACAATGCCGACCTAAGTATAAGAAGACTGACTCTTCCTACTGTCTATGTTTTGAACCATTTCTGTGACACTAGTTATAGAGTCCGATGCTTCACTTCAGGTTTACTGTATCCCTTGGACCTTCTTATTGACGATGAATCACAGAAATTGCATCGGAATTAAATACAAAAGGCACAATGCCGACTTAAGTACAAGAAGACTGACTCTTCTTACTGTCTATTTATTGAACCATTACTGTTGCTCTAGTTATATAATTCGGTGCTTGACTCCAGGTCTACTGTATCCCTTGGACCTTCTTATTGACGATGAAATACAGAAATTGCATTGGAATTAAATACAAAAGGCACAATGCCGACTTAAGTGCAAGAAGACTGACTCTTCTTACTGTCTATGTTTGAACCATTCCTGTGACACTAGTTATAGAATCCGATGCATCACTTCAGGTTTACTGTATCCCTCTGACTTTCTTATTGACGATGAAACACAGAAATTGCATCGGAATTAAATACAAAAGGCACAATGCCGACTTAAGTACAAGAAGACTGACTCTTCTTACTGTCTATGTTTTGAACCATTCCTGTGACACTAGTTATAGATTCCGATGCTTCACTCCAGTTTTACTGTATCCCTCGGAAATTCTTATTGCCGATGAAACACAGAAATTGCAACGGAATTAAATACAAAATTCACAATGAAGACTTAAGTACAAGAAGACTGACTCTTCCAGCTGTCAATCTTTTGAACCATTCCTGTGACACTAGTTGTGGATTCCGATGCTTCACTTCAGGTTTACTGTATCCCTTGGACCTTATTATTGACGATGAAACACAGAAATTGCATCGGAATTAAGTACAAAAGCCACAATGCCCACTTAAGTATAAGAACACTGATCTTCCTACTGTCTATGTTTTGAACCATTCCTCTGACACTAGTTATAATTTATTATGCTTCACTTCAGGTTTACTGTACCCCTTGTACCTTCTTGATGACGATGAAACACAGAAATTGCATCGGAATTAAACTCAAAAGCCACAATGCCGACTTCAGTACAAGAAGACTAACTCTTCGTACGGTCTATGTTTTCAACCATTCCTGTGACGCTAGTTATAGGTTCCGATGTTTGACTTCAGGTTTACTGTTTCCCTTGGACCTTCTTATTGACGATGAAACACACAAATTGCATCGGAATTAAATACAAAAGGCGCAATGCCGACTTAAGTACAAGAAGACTGATTCTTCTTACTGTCTATGTTTGAACCATTCCTGTGACACTAGTTATAGATTCCGATGCTGCACTTGAGGTTTACTGTATCCCTCTGAGCTTCTTATTGACGGTGAAACACAGAAATTGCATCGGAATTAAATACGAAAGGCACAAAGCCGACTTAAGTGCAAGAAGACAGACTCTTCTTACTGACTATGTTTTGAACCATTCCTGTGACACTATTTATAGATTCCGATGCTTCACTTCAGGTTTACTGTATCCCTCTGACCTTCTTATTGACGATGAAACACAGAAATTGCATCGGAATGAAATAGAAAAGGCACAATGCCGACTTAAGTACAAGAAGGCTGACTCTTCTTACTGTCTATGTTTGAACCATTCCTGTGACACTAGTTATAAATTCCGATGCTTCACTCCAGGTTTACTGTATCCCTTGGACCTTGTTACTGACGATCAATCACAGAAATTGCATCGGAAATTAATAGAAAAGGCACAATGCCGACTTAAGTACAAGAAGACTGACTCTTCTTTCTGACTATGTTTTGAACCATTCCTGTGACACTAGTTATAGATTCCGATGCTACACTCCAGGTTTAATGTATCCCTGGAACCTTCTTATTAACGATGAAACACAGAAATTCATCGGAATTAAATATGAGAGGCACAATGCCGACTTAAGTACAAGAAGACTGACTCTTCTTACTGTCTATGTTTGAACCATTAGTGTGACACTAGTTATAGATTCCGATGCTTCACTTCAGGTTTACTGTATCCCTCTGACCTTCTTATTGACGGTGAAACACAGAAATTGCATCGGAATTAAATACGAAAGGCACAATGCCGACTTAAGTACAAGAAGACTGACTTTTCTTACTGACTACGTTTGAACCATTCCTGTAACACTAGTTATAGATTCCGCTGCTTCACTTCAGGTTTACTGTATCCCTCTCACCTTCTTATTGACGGTGAAACACAGAAATTGCATCGGAATTAAATACGAAAGGCACAATGCCGACTTAAGTACAAGAAGACTGACTCTTCTTACTGACTATGTTTTGAACCAATCCTCTGACACTAGTTGTAGATTCCGATGCTTCACTTCAGGTTTACTGTATCTCTTGGACCTTCTTATTGACGAAGAAACACAGAAATTGCATCGGAATTAAATACAAAAGCCACAATGCCGACTTAAGTATAACAACACTGACTCTTCCTACTGTCTACGTTTTGAACCATTCCTGTGACACTAGTTATAAATTCCTACGCTTCACTTCAGGTTTACTGTACCCCTTGTACTTTCTTGATGACGATGAAACACAGAAATTGCATCGGAATTAAACACAAAAGCCACAATGCCGACTTAAGTACAAGAAGTCTGACTCTTCGTACGGTCTATGTTTTGAACCATTCCTGTGACGCTAGTTATAGATTCCGATGTTTCACTTCAGGTTTACTGTTTCCTTTGGACATTCTTAGTGACGATGAAACACAGAATTTGCATCGCAATTAAATACAAAAGGCACAATGCCGACCTAAGCATAAGAAGCCTGACTCTTCCTACTGTCTATGATTTGAACCATTTCTGTGACACTAGTTATAGAGTCCGATGCTTCACTTCAGGTTTACTGTATCCGTTGGGCCTTCTTTTTGACGATGAATCACAGAAATTGCATCGGAATTAAATACAAAAGGCACAATGCCGACTTAAGTACAAGAAGACTGACCCTTCTTACTGTCTATGTATTGAACCATTACTGTTGCTCTAGTTATAGAATTCGGTGCTTCACTCCAGGTTTACTGTATCCCTTGGACCTTCTTATTGACGATGAAACACAGAAATTGCATCGGAATTAAATACAAGAGGCGCAATGCCGACTTAAGTACAAGAAGACTGATTCTTCTTACTGTCTATGTTTAAACCATTCCTGTGACACTAGTTATAGATTCCGATGCTTCACTTGAGGTTTCCTGTATCCCTCTGACCTTCTTATTGACGGTGAAACACAGAAATTGCATCGGAATTAAATACGAAAGGCACAAAGCCGACTTAAGTGCAAGAAGACAGACTCTTCTAACTGACTATGTTTTGAACCATTCCTGTGACACTAGTTATAGATTCCGATGCTTCACTTCAGGTTTACTGTATCCCTCTGACCTTCTTATTGACGATGAAACACAGAAATGGCATCGGAATGAAATAGAAAAGGCACAATGCCGTCTTAAGTACAAGAAGGCTGACTCTTCTTACTGTGTATGTTTGTACCATTCCTGTGACACTAGTTATACATTCCGATGCTTCACTCCAGGTTTACTGTATCCCTTGGACCTTGTTACTGACGATCAATCACAGAAATTGCATCGGAAATTAATAGAAAAGGCACAATGCCGACATAAGTACAAGAAGACTGACTCTTCTTTCTGACTATGTTTTGAACCATTCCTGTGACACTAGTTATAGATTCCGATGCTACACTCCAGGTTTAATGTATCCCTGGAACCTTCTTATTGACGATGAAACACAGAAATTCATCGGAATTAAATACGAGAGGCACAATGCCGACTTAAGTACAAGAAGACTGACTCTCCTTACTGTCTATGTTTGAACCATTAGTGTGACTCTAGTTATAGATTCCGATGCTTCACTTCAGGTTTACTGTATGCCTCTGACCTTCTTATTGACGGTGAAACACAGATTGCATCGGAATTAAATACGAAAGGCACAATGCCGACTTAAGTACAAGAAGACTGACTTTTCTTACTGACTACGTTTGAACCATTCCTGTAACACTAGTTATAGATTCCGATGCTTCACTTCAGGTTTACTGTATCCCTCCGACCTTCTTATTGACGGTGAAACACAGAAATTGCATCGGAATTAAATACGAAAGGCACAATGCCGACTTAAGTACAAGAAGACTGACTCTTCTTACTGACTATGTTTTGAACCATTCCTGTGACACTATTTATAGATGCCGATGCTTCACTTCAGGATTACTGTATCCCTCTGACCATCTTATTGACGATGTAACACAGATATTACATCGGAATTAAATAGAAAAAGCACAATGCCGACTTAAGTACAAGAAGACTGACTCTCCTTACTGTCTATGTTTTGAACCAATCCTGTGACACTAGTTGTAGATTCCGATGCTTCACTTCAGGTTTACTGTATCTCTTGGACCTTCTTATTGACGATGAAACACAGAAATTGCATCGGAATTAAATACAAAAGCCACAATGCCGACTTAAGTACAAGAAGACTGACCCTTCTTACTGTCTATGTATTGAACCATTACTGTTGCTCTAGTTATAGAATTCGGTGCTTCACTCCAGGTTTACTGTATCCCTTGGACCTTCTTATTGACGATGAAACACAGAAATTGCATCGGAAGTAAATACAAGAGGCGCAATGCCGACTTGAGTACAAGAAGACTGACTCTTCTTACTGTCTATGTTTGAACCATTCCTGTGACACTAGTTATAGATTTCGATGCTTCACTTGAGGTTTACTGTATCCCTCTGACCTTCGTATTGACGGTGAAACACAGAAATAGTATCGGAATTAAATACGAAAGGCACAAAGCCGACTTCAGTGCAAGAAGACTGACTCTTCTTACTGACTATGTTTTGAACCATTCCTGTGACACTAGTTATAGATTCCGATGCTTCACTCCAGGTTTACTGTATCCCTCTGACCTTCTTATTGACGATGAAACACAGAAATTGCATTGGAATGAAATAGAAAAGCCACAATGTCGACTTAAGTACAAGAAGGCTAACTCTTCTTACTGTCTATGTTTGAACATATTCCAGTGACACTAGTTATACATTCCCATGCTTCACTCCAGGTTTACTGTATCCCTTGGACCTTGTTACTGACGATGAAACACAGAAATTACATCGGAAATTAATAGAAAAGGCACAATGCCGACTTAAGTACAAGAAGACTGACTCTTCTTACTGACTATGTTTGAACCATTCCTGTGACACTAGTTATAGATTCCAAATCTTCACTTCAGGGTTACTGTATCCCTTGGACCTTCTTATTGACGATGAAATACAGAAATTACATCGGAATTAAATACAAAAGGCAAAATGCCGACTTAAGTACACGAAGACTGACTCTTCTTACTGTCTATGATTTGAACCACTCCTGTGACACTAGTTATAGATTCCGATGCTTCACTCCAGGTTTACTGTATCCCTTGGACCTCGTTATTGACGATGAAACACAGAAATTGCACCGGAATTAAATAGAAAAGGCACAATGCCGACTTAAGTACAAGAAGACTGACTCTTCTTACTGACTATATTTTGAACCATTCCTGTGACACCAGTTATGGATTCCGAATCTTCACTCAGGTTTACTGTATCCCTTGGACCTTCTTGTTGACGATGAAACACAGAAAATACATCGGATTTAAACACAAACGGCAAAATGCCGACTTAAGTACACGAAGACTCACTCTTATTACTGTCTATGTTTTGAACCTTTCCTGTGACACTCGTTATGGATTCCGATGCTACACTCCAGGTTTATTGTATCCCTTGAACCTTCTTATGGACGATGAAACACAGAAATTGAATCGGAATTAAATATAAAAGGCACAATGCCGTCTTAAGGACAAGAAGACTGACTCTTCTTACTGACTTTGTTTTGAACCATTCCTGAGACACTAATTATAGATTCCGATGCTTCACTTCAGGTTTACTGTATCCCTCTGACCTTCTTATTGACGAGGAAACACAGAAATTGCATCGGAATTAAATACAAAAGCCACAATGCCGACCTAAGTATAAGAAGACTGACTCTTCCTACTGTCTATGTTTTGAACCATTTCTGTGACACTAGTTATAGATTCCGATGCTTCACTCCAGTTTTACTGTATCCCTCGGAAATTCTTATTGCCGATGAAACACAGAAATTGCAACGGAATTGAATACAAAATTCACAATGAAGACTTAAGTACAAGAAGACTGACTCTTCCAGCTGTCAATCTATTGAACCATTCCTGTGACACTAGTTGTGGATTCCGATGCTTCACTTCAGGTTTACTGTATCCCTTGGACCTTATTATTGACGATGAAACACAGAAATTGCATCGGAATTAAGTACAAAAGCCACAATGCCCACTTAAGTATAAGAACACTGATCTTCCTACTGTCTATGTTTTGAACCATTCCTCTGACACTAGTTATAATTTATTATGCTTCACTTCAGGTTTACTGTACCCCTTGTACCTTCTTGATGACGATGAAACACAGAAATTGCATCGGAATTAAACTCAAAAGCCACAATGCCGACTTCAGTACAAGAAGACTAACTCTTCGTACGGTCTATGTTTTGAACCATTCCTGTGACGCTAGTTATAGGTTCCGATGTTTCACTTCAGGTTTACTGTATCCCTCTGACCTTCTTATTGACGATGAAACACAGAAATTGCATCGGAATGAAATAGAAAAGGCACAATGCCGACTTAAGTACAAGAAGGCTGACTCTTCTTACTGTCTATGTTTGAACCATTCCTGTGACACTAGTTATAAATTCCGATGCTTCACTCCAGGTTTACTGTATCCCTTGGACCTTGTTACTGACGATCAATCACAGAAATTGCATCGGAAATTAATAGAAAAGGCACAATGCCGACTTAAGTACAAGAAGACTTACTCTTCTTTCTGACTATGTTTTGAACCATTCCTGTGACACTAGTTATAGATTACGATGCTACACTCCAGGTTTAATGTATCCCTGGAACCTTCTTATTGACGATGAAACACAGAAATTCATCGGAATTAAATATGAGAGGCACAATGCCGACTTAAGTACAAGAAGACTGACTCTTCTTACTGTCTATGTTTGAACCATTAGTGTGACACTAGTTATAGATTCCGATGCTTCACTTCAGGTTTACTGTATCCCTCTGACCTTCTTATTGACGGTGAAACACAGAAATTGCATCGGAATTAAATACGAAAGGCACAATGCCGACTTAAGTACAAGAAGACTGACTTTTCTTACTGACTACGTTTGAACCATTCCTGTAACACTAGTTATAGATTCCGCTGCTTCACTTCAGGTTTACTGTATCCCTCTCACCTTCTTATTGACGGTGAAACACAGAAATTACATCGGAATTAAATACGAAAGGCACAATGCCGATTTAAGTACAAGAAGACTGACTCTTCTTACTGACTATGTTTTGAACCAATCCTGTGACACTAGTTGTAGATTCCGATGCTTCACTTCAGGTTTACTGTATCTCTTGGACCTTCTTATTGACGAAGAAACACAGAAATTGCATCGGAATTAAATACAAAAGCCACAATGCCGACTTAAGTATAACAACACTGACTCTTCCTACTGTCTACGTTTTGAACCATTCCTGTGACACTAGTTATCAATTCCTACGCTTCACTTCAGGTTTACTGTACCCCTTGTACTTTCTTGATGACGATGAAACACAGAAATTGCATCGGAATTAAACATAAAAGCCACAATGCCGACTTATGTACAAGAAGTCTGACTCTTCGTACGGTCTATGTTTTGAACCATTCCTGTGACGCTAGTTATAGATTCCGATGTTTCACTTCAGGTTTACTGTTTCCTTTGGACATTCTTAGTGACGATGAAACACAGAATTTGCATCGCAATTAAATACAAAAGGCACAATGCCGACCTAAGCATAAGAAGCCTGACTCTTCCTACTGTCTATGATTTGAACCATTTCTGTGACACTAGTTATAGAGTCCGATGCTTCACTTCAGGTTTACTGTATCCGTTGGGCCTTCTTTTTGACGATGAATCACAGAAATTGCATCGGAATTAAATACAAAAGGCACAATGCCGACTTAAGTACAAGAAGACTGACCCTTCTTACTGTCTATGTATTGAACCATTACTGTTGCTCTAGTTATAGAATTCGGTGCTTCACTCCAGGTTTACTGTATCCCTTGGACCTTCTTATTGACGATGAAACACAGAAATTGCATCGGAATTAAATACAAGAGGCGCAATGCCGACTTAAGTACAAGAAGACTGATTCTTCTTACTGTCTACGTTTAAACCATTCCTGTGACACTAGTTATAGATTCCGATGCTTCACTTGAGGTTTACTGTATCCCTCTGACCTTCTTATTGACGGTGAAACACAGAAATTGCATCGGAATTAAATACGAAAGGCACAAAGCCGACTTAAGTGCAAGAAGACAGACTCTTCTAACTGACTATGTTTTGAACCATTCCTGTGACACTAGTTATAGATTCCGATGCTTCACTTCAGGTTTACTGTATCCCTCTGACCTTCTTATTGACGATGAAACACAGAAATGGCATCGGAATGAAATAGAAAAGGCACAATGCCGTCTTAAGTACAAGAAGGCTGACTCTTCTTACTGTCTATGTTTGTACCATTCCTGTGACACTAGTTATACATTCCGATGCTTCACTCCAGGTTTACTGTATCCCTTGGACCTTGTTACTGACGATCAATCACAGAAATTGCATCGGAAATTAATAGAAAAGGCACAATGCCGACATAAGTACAAGAAGACTGACTCTTCTTTCTGACTATGTTTTGAACCATTCCTGTGACACTAGTTATAGATTCCGATGCTACACTCCAGGTTTAATGTATCCCTGGAACCTTCTTATTGACGATGAAACACAGAAATTCATCGGAATTAAATACGAGATGCACAATGCCGACTTAAGTACAAGAGGACTGACTCTCCTTACTGTCTATGTTTGAACCATTAGTGTGACTCTAGTTATAGATTCCGATGCTTCACTTCAGGTTTACTGTATGCCTCTGACCTTCTTATTGACGGTGAAACACAGATTGCATCGGAATTAAATACGAAAGGCACAATGCCGACTTAAGTACAAGAAGACTGACTTTTCTTACTGACTACGTTTGAACCATTCCTGTAACACTAGTTATAGATTCCGATGCTTCACTTCAGGTTTACTGTATCCCTCCGACCTTCTTATTGACGGTGAAACACAGAAATTGCATCGGAATTAAATACGAAAGGCACAATGCCGACTTAAGTACAAGAAGACTGACTCTTCTTACTGACTATGTTTTGAACCATTCCTGTGACACTAGTTATAGATGCCGATGCTTCACTTCAGGATTACTGTATCCCTCTGACCATCTTATTGACGATGAAACACAGATATTACATCGGAATTAAATAGAAAAGGCACAATGCCGACTTAAGTACAAGAAGACTGACTCTCCTTACTGTCTATGTTTTGAACCAATCCTGTGACACTAGTTGGAGATTCCGATGCTTCACTTCAGGTTTACTGTATCTCTTGGACCTTCTTATTGACGATGAAACACAGAAATTGCATCGGAATTAAATACAAAAGCCACAATGCCGACTTAAGTATAAGAACACTGACTCTTCCTACTGTCGACGTTTTGAACCATTCCTGTGACACTAGTTATAAATTCCTACGCTTCACTTCAGGTTTACTGTACCCCTTGTACTTTCTTGATGACGATGAAACACAGAAATTGCATCGGAATTAAACACAAAAGCCACAATGCCGACTTAAGTACAAGAAGTCTGACTCTTCGTACGGTCTATGTTTTGAACCATTCCTGTGACGCTAGTTATAGATTCCGATGTTTCACTTCAGGTTTACTGTTTCCTTTGGACGTTCTTAGTGACGATGAAACACAGAATTTGCATCGCAATTAAATACAAAAGGCACAATGCCGACCTAAGCATAAGAAGCCTGACTCTTCCTACTGTCTATGATTTGAACCATTTCTGTGACACTATTTACAGAGTCCATTGCTTCACTTTAGGTTTACTGTATCCGTTGGGCTTTCTTTTTGACGATGAATCACAGAAATAGCATCGAAATTAAATACAAAAGGCACAATGCCGACTTAAGTACAAGAAGACTGACCCTTCTTACTGTCTATGTATTGAACCATTACTGTTGCTCTAGTTATAGAATTCGGTGCTTCACTCCAGGTTTACTGTATCCCTTGGACCTTCTTATTGACGATGAAACACAGAAATTGCATCAGAAGTAAATACAAGAGGCGCAATGCCGACTTGAGTACAAGAAGACTGACTCTTCTTACTGTCTATGTTTGAACCATTCCTGTGACACTAGTTATAGATTTCAATGCTTCACTTGAGGTTTACTGTATCCCTCTGACCTTCTTATTGACGGTGAAACACAGAAATTGTATCGGAATTAAATACGAAAGGCACAAAGCCGACTTCAGTGCAAGAAGACTGACTCTTCTTACTGACTATGTTTGAACCATTCCTGTGACACTAGTTATAGATTCCGATGCTTCACTCTAGGTTTACTGTATCCCTCTGACCTTCTTATTGACGATGAAACACAGAAATTGCATTGGAATGAAATAGAAAAGCCACAATGTCGACTTAAGTACAAGAAGGCTAACTCTTCTTACTGTCTATGTTTGAACATATTCCAGTGACACTAGTTATACATTCCCATGCTTCACTCCAGGTTTACTGTATCCCTTGGACCTTGTTACTGACGATGAAACACAGAAATTGCATCGGAAATTAATAGAAATGGCACAATGCCGACTTAAGTACAAGAAGACTGACTCTTCTTACTGACTATATTTTGAACCATTCCTGTGACACCAGTTATAGATTCCGAATCTTCACTCAGGTTTACTGTATCCCTTGGACCTTCTTGTTGACGATGAAACACAGAAAATACATCGGATTTAAACACAAACGGCAAAATGCCGACTTAAGTACACGAAGACTCACTCTTATTGCTGTCTATGTTTTGAACCTTTCGTGTGACACTCGTTATGGATTCCGATGCTACACTCCAGGTTTATTGTATCCCTTGAACCTTCTTATGGACGATGAAACACAGAAATTGAATCGGAATTAAATATAAAAGGCACAATGCCGTCTTAAGAACAAGAAGACTGACTCTTCTTACTGACTTTGTTTTGAACCATTCCTGAGACACTAATTATAGATTCCGATGCTTCACTTCAGGTTTACTGTATCCCTCTGACCTTCTTATTGACGAGGAAACACAGAAATTGCATCGGAATTAAATACAAAAGCCACAATGCCGACCTAAGTATAAGAAGACTGACTCTTCCTACTGTCTATGTTTTGAACCATTTCTGTGACACTAGTTATAGAGTCCGATGCTTCACTTCAGGTTTACTGTATCCCTTGGACCTTCTTATTGACGATGAATCACAGAAATTGCATGGGAATTAAATACAAAAGGCACAATGCCGAGTTAAGTACAAGAAGACTCTCTCTTCTTACTGTCTGTTTATTGAACCATTACTGTTGCTCTAGTTATAGAATTCGGTGCTTGACTCCAGGTCTACTGTATCCTTTGGACCTTCTTATTGACGATGAAATACAGAAATTGCATTGGAATTAAATACAAAAGGCACAATGCCGACTTAAGTGCAAGAAGACTGACTCTTCTTACTGACTATGTTTTGCACCATTCCTGTGACACTACTTATAGATTCCGATGCTTCACTTCAGGTTTACTGTTTCCCTTGGACCTTCTTATTGACGATGAAACACAGAAATTGCATCGGAATTAAATACAAAAGGCACAATGCCGACTTAAGTACAAGAAGACTGACTCTTCTTACTATCTATGTTTGAACCATTCCTGTGACACTAGTTATAGAATCCGATGCTTCACTTCAGGTTTACTGTATCCCTCTGACCTTCTTATTGACGGTGAAACACAGAAATTGCATCGGAATTAAATACGAAAGTCACAAAGCCGACTTAAGTACAAGAAGACGGACTCTTCTTACTGACTATGTTTTGATCCATTCCTGTGACACTAGTTATAGATTCCGGTGCTTCACTTCAGGTTTACTGTATCCCTCTGACCTTCTTATTGACGATGAAACACAGAAATTGCATCGGAATTAAATAGAAAAGGCACAATGCCGACTTAAGTAGAAGAAGGCTGACTCTTCTTACTGTCTATGTTTGAACCATTCCTGTGACACTAGTTACACATTCCGATGCTTCACTCCAGGTTAACTATATCCCTTGGACCTTGTTACTGACGATGAAACACAGAAATTGCATCGGAAATTAATAGAAACTGCACAATGCCGACTTAAGTACAAGAAGACTGACTCTTCTTACTGACTATGTTTTGAACCATTCCTGTGACACTAGTTATAGATTCCGAATCTTCACTTCAGGTTTATTGTATCCCTTGAACCTTCTTATGGACGATGAAACACAGAAATTGCATCGGAATTAAATACAAAAGGCACAATGACGTCTTAAGGACAAGAAGACTGACTCTTCTTACTGACTTTGTTTTGAACCATTCCTGTGACACTAATTATAGATTCCGATGCTTCACTTCAGGTTTACTGTATCCCTCTGACCTTCTTATTGACGATGAAACACAGAAAGTACATCGGAATTAAATAGAAAAGGAACAATGCCGACTTAAGTACAAGAAAACTGACTCTTCGTACGGTCTATGCTCTGAACCATTCCTGTGACACTAGTTATAGATTCCGATGCTTCACTTCCGGTTTACTGTTTCCCTTGGACCTTCTTATTTACGATGAAACACAGAAATTGCATCGGAATTAAATACAAAAGCCACAATGCCGACTTAAGTATAAGAACACTGACTCTTCCTACTGTCTATGTTTTGAACCATTCGTGTGACACTAGTTATAAATTCCTACGCTTCACTTCAGGTTTACTGTACCCCTTGTACCTTCTTGATGACGATGAAACACAGAAATTGAATCGGAATTAAACACAAAAGCCACAATGCCGACTTAAGTACAAGAAGACAGACTCTTCGTACGGTCTATGTTTTGAACAATTCCCGTGACGCTACTTATAGAATTCGGTGCTTCACTCCAGGTCTACTGTATCCCTTGGACCTTCTTATTGACGATGAAACACAGAAATTGCTTCGGAATTAAATACAAAAGGCACAATGCCGACTTAAGGGCAAGAAGACTGACTCTTCTTACTGTCTATGTTTTGAACCAATCCTGTGACACTAGTTGTGGATTCTGATGCTTCACTTCAGGCTTACTGTATCCCGCTGAACTTCTTATTGCCGATGTAACACAGATATTGCATCGGAATTAAATACAAAATGCACAATGTCAACTTAAGGACAAGAAGACTGACTTTTCTTACTGACTATGTTTTGAACCATTCCTGTGACACTAGTTATAGATTCCGATGCTTCACTCCAGGTTTACTGTATCCCTTGGACCTTGTTATTGCCGATGAAACACAGAAATTGCATCGGAAATTAATAGAAATAGCGCAATGCCGACTTAAGTACAAGAAGACTGACTCTTCTTACTGACTATGCTTTGAACCATTCCTGTTACACTAGTTATAGATTCCGAATCTTCACTTCAGCTTTACTGTATCCCTTGGACCTTCTTATTGACGATGAAATACAGAAATTACATCGGAATTAAATACAAAAGGCAAAATGCCGACTTAAGTACACGAAGACTGACTCTTCTTACTGTCTATGTTTTGAACCATTCCTGTGACACTAGTTATAGATTCCGATGCTTCACTTCAGGTTTACTGTATCCCTCTGACCTTCTTATTGATGATGAAACACAGAAATTGCATCGGAATTAAATAGAAAAGGCACAATGCCGACTTAAGTACAAGAAGACGGACTCTTCTTACTGTCTATGTTATGAACCATTCCTGTGACACTAGTTATAGATTCCGATGCTTCACTTCAGGTTTACTGTATCCCGCTGACCTTCTTATTGCCGATGTAACACAGATATTGCATCGGAATTAAATACAAAATGCACAATGCCAACTTAAGTACAAGAAGACTGACTTTTCTTACTGACTACGTTTGAACCATTCCTGTAACACTAGTTATAGATTCCGATGCTTCACTTCAGGTTTACTGTATTTCTCTGACCTTCTTATTGACGATGAAACACAGAAATTGCATCGGAATTAAATGCAAAAGGCACATTGCCGACTTAAGTACAAGAAGACTGACTCTTCATACTGTCTATGTTTGAACCATTCCTGTGACACTAGTTACAGATTCCGATGCTTCACTTCAGGTTTACTGTATCCCTCTGACCATCTTATTGACGGTGAAACACAGAAATTGCATCGGAATTAAATACGAAAGGCACAATGCCGACTTAAGTACAAGAAGACTCCTGTGACACTAGTTATAGATTCCGATGCTTCACTTCAGGATTACTGTATCCCTCTGACCATCTTATTGACGATGAAACACAGATATTACATCGGAATTAAATAGAAAAGGCACAATGCCGACTTAAGTACAAGAAGACTGACTCTTCTTACTGTCTATGTTTTGAAGCAATCCTGTGACACTAGTTGTAGATTCCGATGCTTCACTTCAGGTTTACTGTATCCCTTGGACCTTCTTATTGACGATGAATCACAGAAATTGCATCGGAATTAAATACAAAAGGCACAATGCAGACTTAAGTACAGGAAGACTGACCCTTCTGACTGTCTATGTATTGAACCATTACTGTTGCTCTAGTTATAGAATTCGGTGCTTCACTCCAGGTTTACTGTATCCCTTGGACCTTCTTATTGACGATGAAACACAGAAATTGCATCGGAATTAAATACAAGAGGCGCAATGCCGACTTAAGTACAAGAAGACTGATTCTTCTTACTGTCTATGTTTGAACCATTCCTGTGACACTAGTTATAGATTCCGATGCTTCACTTGAGGTTTACTGTATCCCTCTGACCTTCTTATTGACGGTGAAACACAGAAATTGCATCGGAATTAAATACGAAAGGCACAAAGCCGACTTAAGTGCAAGAAGACAGACTCTTCTTACTGACTATGTTTTGAACCATTCCTGTGACACTAGTTATAGATTCCGATGCTTCACTTCAGGTTTACTGTATCCCTCTAACCTTCTTATTGACGATGAAACACAGAAATTGCATCGGAATGAAATAGAAAAGGCACAATGCCGACTTAAGTACAAGAAGGCTGACTCTTCTTACTATCTATGTTTGAACCATTCCTGTGACACTAGTTATACATTCCGATGCTTCACTCCAGGTTTACTGTACCCCTTGGACCTTGTTACTGACGATGAATCACAGAAATTGCATCGGAAATTAATAGAAAAGGCACAATGCCGACTTAAGTACAAGAAGACGGACTCTTCTTTCTGACTATGCTTTGAACCATTCCTGTGACACTAGTTATAGAGTCCGATGCTTGACTTCACGTTTATTGTATCCGTTGGGCCTTCTTTTTGACGATGAATCACAGAAATTGCATCGGAATTAAATACAAAAGGCACAATGCCGTCTTAAGGACAAGAAGACTGACTCTTCTTACTGACTTTGTTTTGAACCATTCCTGTGACACTAATTATAGATTCCGATGCTTCACTTCAGGTTTACTGTATCCCTCTGACCTTCTTATTGACGATGAAACACAGAAATTGCATCGGAATTAAATACAAAAGGCACAATGCCGACCTAAGTATAAGACGACTGACTCTTCCTACTGTCTATGTTTTGAACCATTTCTGTGACACTAGATATAGAGTCCGATGCTTCACTTCAGGTTTACTGTATCCCTTGGACCTTCTTATTGACGATGAATCACAGAAATTGCATCGGAATTAAATACAAAAGGCACAATGCCGACTTAAGCACAAGAAGACTGACTCTTCTTACTGTCTATTTATTGAACCATTACTGTTGCTCTAGTTATATAATTCGGTGCTTGACTCCAGGTCTACTGTATCCCTTGGACCTTCTTATTGACGATGAAATACAGAAATTGCATTGGAATTAAATACAAAAGGCACAATGCCGACTTAAGTACAAGAAGGCTAACTCTTCTTACTGTCTATGTTTGAACATATTCCAGTGACACTAGTTATACATTCCCATGCTTCACTCCAGGTTTACTGTATCCCTTGGACCTTGTTACTGACGATGAAACACAGAAATTGCATCGGAAATTAATAGAAAAGGCACAATGCCGACTTAAGTACAAGAAGACTGACTCTTCTTACTGACTATGTTTGAACCATTCCTGTGACACTAGTTATAGATTCCAAATCTTCACTTCAGGGTTACTGTATCCCTTGGACCTTCTTATTGACGATGAAATACAGAAATTACATCGGAATTAAATACAAAAGGCAAAATGCCGAATTAAGTACACGAAGACTGACTCTTCTTACTGTCTGTGATTTGAACCACTCCTGTGACACTAGTTATAGATTCCGATGCTTCACTCCAGGTTTACTGTATCCCTTGGACCTCGTTATTGACGATGAAACGCAGAAATTGCACCGGAATTAAATAGAAAAGGCACAATGCCGACTTAAGTACAAGAAGACTGACTCTTCTTACTGACTATATTTTGAACCATTCCTGTGACACCAGTTATAGATTCCGAATCTTCACTCAGGTTTACTGTATCCCTTGGACCTTCTTGTTGACGATGAAACACAGAAAATACATCGGATTTAAACACAAACGGCAAAATGCCGACTTAAGTACACGAAGACTCACTCTTATTACTGTCTATGTTTTGAACCTTTCCTGTGACACTCGTTATGGATTCCGATGCTACACTCCAGGTTTATTGTATCCCTTGAACCTTCTTATGGACGATGAAACACAGAAATTGAATCGGAATTAAATATAAAAGGCACAATGCCGTCTTAAGTACAAGAAGACTGACTCTCCTTACTGACTTTGTTTTGAACCATTCCTGAGACACTAATTATAGATTCCGATGCTTCACTTCAGGTTTACTGTATCCCTCTGACCTTCTTATTGACGAGGAAACACAGAAATTGCATCGGAATTAAATACAAAAGCCACAATGCCGACCTAAGTATAAGAAGACTGACTCTTCCTACTGTCTATATTTTGAACCATTTCTGTGACACTAGTTATAGAGTCCGATGCTTCACTTCAGGTTTACTGTATCCCTTGGACCTTCTTATTGACGATGAATCACAGAAATTGCATGGGAATTAAATACAAAAGGCACAATGCCGACTTAAGTACAAGAAGACTCTCTCTTCTTACTGTCTGTTTATTGAACCATTACTGTTGCTCTAGTTATAGAATTCGGTGCTTGACTCCAGGTCTACTGTATCCTTTGGACCTTCTTATTGACGATGAAATACAGAAATTGCATTGGAATTAAATACAAAAGGCACAATGCCGACTTAAGTGCAAGAAGACTGACTCTTCTTACTGACTATGTTTTGCACCATTCCTGTGACACTACTTATAGATTCCGATGCTTCACTTCAGGTTTACTGTTTCCCTTGGACCTTCTTATTGACGATGAAACACAGAAATTGCATCGGAATTAAATACAAAAGGCACAATGCCGACTTAAGTACAAGAAGACTGACTCTTCTTACTATCTATGTTTGAACCATTCCTGTGACACTAGTTATAGAATCCGATGCTTCACTTCAGGTTTACTGTATCCCTCTGACCTTCTTATTGACGATGAAACACAGAAAGTACATCGGAATTAAATAGAAAAGGCACAATGCCGACTTAAGTACAAGAAAACTGACTCTTCGTACGGTCTATGCTTTGAACCATTCCTGTGACACTAGTTATAGATTCCGATGCTTCACTTCCGGTTTACTGTTTCCCTTGGACCTTCTTATTGACGATGAAACACAGAAATTGCATCGGAATTAAATACAAAAGCCACAATGCCGACTTAAGTATAAGAGCACTGACTCTTCCTACTGTCTATGCTTTGAACCATTCGTGTGACACTAGTTATAAATTCCTACGCTTCACTTCAGGTTTACTGTACCCCTTGTACCTTCTTGATGACGATGAAACACAGAAATTGAATCGGAATTAAACACAAAAGCCACAATGCCGACTTAAGTACAAGAAGACAGACTCTTCGTACGGTCTATGTTTTGAACAATTCCTGTGACGCTAGTTATAGAATTCGGTGCTTCACTCCAGGTTTACTGTATCCCTTGGACCTTGTTATTGCCGATGAAACACAGAAATTGCATCGGAAATTAATAGAAATGGCGCAATGCCGACTTAAGTACAAGAAGACTGACTCTTCTTACTGACTATGCTTTGAACCATTCCTGTTACACTAGTTATAGATTCCGAATCTTCACTTCAGCTTTACTGTATCCCTTGGACCTTCTTATTGACGATGAAATACAGAAATTACATCGGAATTAAATACAAAAGGCAAAATGCCGACTTAAGTACACGAAGACTGACTCTTCTTACTGTCTATGTTTTGAACCATTCCTGTGACACTAGTTATAGATTCCGATGCTTCACTTCAGGTTTACTGTATCCCTCTGACCTTCTTATTGATGATGAAACACAGAAATTGCATCGGAATTAAATAGAAAAGGCACAATGCCGACTTAAGTACAAGAAGACGGACTCTTCTTACTGTCTATGTTATGAACCATTCCTGTGACACTAGTTATAGATTCCGATGCTTCACTCCAGTTTTACTGTATCCCTTGGAAACTCTTATTGACGATGAAACACAGAAATTGCATCGGAATTAAATACAAAAGGAAGAATGACGACTTAAGTACAAGAAGACTGACTCTTCCAGCTGTCTATCTTTTGAACCATTCCTGTGCAATAGTTGTGGATTCCGATGCTTCACTTCAGGTTTACTGTATCCCGCTGACCTTCTTATTGCCGATGTAACACAGATATTGCATCGGAATTAAATACAAAATGCACAATGCCAACTTAAGTACAAGAAGACTGACTTTTCTTACTGACTACGTTTGAACCATTCCTGTAACACTAGTTATAGAATCCGATGCTTCACTTCAGGTTTACTGTATCCCTCTGACCTTCTTATTGACGATGAAACACAGAAATTGCATCGGAATTATATACAAAAGGCACAATGCCGACTTAAGTACAAGAAGATTGACTCTTCTTACTGTCTATGTTTTGAACCATTCCTGTGACACTAGTTGTGGATTCCGATGCTTCACTTCAGGTTTACTGTATCCCTTGGACCTTATTATTGACGATGAAACACAGAAATTGCATCGGAATTAAATACAAAAGCCACAATGCCCACTTAAGTATAAGAACACTGATCTTCCTACTGTCTATGTTTTGAACCATTCCTCTGACACTAGTTATAAATTATTATGCTTCACTTCAGGTTTACTGTACCCCTTGTACCTTCTTGATGACGATGAAACACAGAAATTGCATCGGAATTAAACTCAAAAGCCACAATGCCGACTTCAGTACAAGAAGACTAACTCTTCGTACGGTCTATGTTTTGAACCATTCCTGTGACGCTAGTTATAGGTTCCGATGTTTCACTTCAGGTTTACTGTTTCCCTTGGACCTTCTTATTGACGATGAAACACAGAAATTGCATCGCAATTAAATACAAAAGCCACAATGCCGACCTATGCATAAGAAGCCTGACTCTTCCTACTGTCTATGATTTGAACCATTTCTGTGACACTAGTTATAGAGTCCGATGCTTCACTTCAGGTTTACCTTCTTTTTGACGATGAATCACAGAAATTGCATCGGAATTAAATACAAAAGGCACAATGCTGAATTACGTACAAGAAGGCTGACTCTTCTTATTGTCTATGTATTGAACCATTACTGTTGCTCTAGTTATAGAATTCGGTAATTCACTCCAGGTTTACTGTATCCCTTGGACCTTCCTATTGACGATGAAACACAGAAATTGCATAGGAATTAAATACAAGAGGCGCAATGCCGACTTAAGTACAAGAAGACTGACTCTTCTTACTGTCTATGTTTAAACCATTCCTGTGACACTAGTTATAGATTCCGATGCTTCACTTGAGGTTTACTGTATCCCTCTGACCTTCTTATTGACGGTGAAACACAGAAATTGCATCGGAATTAAATACGAAGTCACAAAGCCGACTTAAGTACAAGAAGACGGACACTTCTTACTGACTATGTATTGAACCATTACTGTTGCTCTAGTTATAGAATTCGGTAATTCACTCCAGGTTTACTGTATCCCTTGGACCTTCCTATTGACGATGAAACACAGAAATTGCATCGGAATTAAATACAAGAGGCGCAATGCCGACTTAAGTACAAGAAGACTGACTCTTCTTACTGTCTATGTTTAAACCATTCCTGTGACACTAGTTATAGATTCCGATGCTTCACTTGAGGTTTACTGTATCCCTCTGACCTTCTTATTGACGGTGAAACACAGAAATTGCATCGGAATTAAATACGAAGGCACAAAGCCGACTTAAGTGCAAGAAGACGGACACTTCTTACTGACTATGTTTTGAACCATTCCTGTGACACTAGTTATAGATTCCGGTGCTTCACTTCAGGTTTACTGTATCCATCTGACCTTCTTATTGACGATGAAACACAGAAATTGCATCGGAATTAAATACAAAAGGCACAATGCCGACTTAAGTAGAAGAAGGCTGACTCTTCATACTGTCTATGTTTGAACCATTCCTGTGACACTAGTTATACATTCCGATGCTTCACTCCAGGTTTACTGTATCCCTTGGAGCTTGTTACTGACGATGAAACACAGAAATTGCATCGGAAATTAATAGAAAATGCACAATGCCGAGTTAAGTACAAGAAGACTGACTCTTCTTACTGACTATGTTTAGAACCATTCCTGTGACACTAGTTATAGATTCCGAATCTTCACTTCAGGTTTATTGTATCCCTTGAACCTTCTTATGGACGATGAAACACAGAAATTGCATCGGAATTAAATACAAAAGGCACAATGCCGTCTTATGTACAAGAAGACTGACTCTTCTTACTGACTTTGTTTTGAACCTTTCCTGTGACACTAATTATAGATTCCGATGCTTCACTTCAGATTTACTGTATCCCTCTGACCTTCTTATTGACGATGAAACACAGAAATTGCATCGGAATTAAATACAAAAGCCACAATGCCGACTTAAGTACAAGAAGACTGACTCTTCGTACGTTCAATGCTTTGAACCATTCCTGTGACACTAGTTATAGATTGAGATGCTTCATCTCAGGTTTACTGATCCCTTGGACCTTCTTATTGACGATGAAACACAGAAATTGCATCGGAATTAAGTACAAAAGGCACAATGCCGACCTAAGTATAAGAAGACTGACTCTTCCTACTGTCTATGTTTTGAATCATTTCTGTGACACTAGTTATAGAGTCCGATGCTTCACTTCAGGTTTACTGTACCCCTTGTACTTTCTTGATGAGCGATGAAACACAGAAATCGCATCGGAATTAAACACAAAAGCCACAATGCTGACTTAAGTACAAGAAGTCTGACTCTTCGTACGGTCTATGTTTTGAACCATTCCTGTGACGCTAGTTATAGATTCCGATGTTTCACTTCAGGTTTACTGTTTCTTTTGGACATTCTTAGTGACGATGAAACACAGAATTTGCATCGCAATTAAATACAAAAGGCACAATGCCGACCTAAGCATAAGAAGCCTGACTCTTCCTACTGTCTATGATTTGAACCATTTCTGTGACACTAGTTATAGAGTCCGATGCTTGACTTCAGGTTTATTGTATCCGTTGGGCCTTCTTTTTGACGATGAATCACAGAAATTGCATCGGAATTAAATACAAAAGCCACAATGCCGACTTAAGTACAAGAAGACTGACCCTTCTTACTGTCTATGTATTGAACCATTACTGTTGCTCTAGTTATAGAATTCGGTGCTTCACTCCAGGTTTACTGTATCCCTTGGACCTTCTTATTGACGATGAAACACAGAAATTGTATCGGAATTAAATACAAGAGGCGCAAAGCCGACTTAAGTACAAGAAGACTGACTCTTCTTACTGTCTATGTTTGAACCATTCCTGTGACACTAGTTATAGATTACGATGCTTAACTTGAGGTTTACTGTATCCCTCTGACCTTCTTATTGACGGTTAAACACAGAAATTGTATCGGAATTAAATACGAAAGGCACAAAGCAGACTTAAGTGCAAGAAGACAGACTTTTCTTACTGACTATGTTTTGAACCATTCCTGTGACACTAGTTATAGATTCCGATGCTTCACTCCAGGTTTACTGTATCCCTTGGTCCTCGTTATTGACGATGAAACACAGAAATTGCATCGGAAATAAATAGAAAAGGCACAATGCCGACTTAAGTACAAGAAGACTGACTCTTCTTACTGACTATGTTTTGAACCATTCCTGTGACACCAGTTATAGATTCCGAATCTTCACTCAGGTTTACTGTATCCCTTGGACCTTCTTGTTGACGAAGAAACACAGAAAATACATCGGATTTAAATACAAAAGGCAAAATGCCGACTTAAGTACACGAAGACTCACTCTTATTACTGTCTATGTTTTAAACCTTTCCTGTGACACTCATTATGGATTCCGATGCTACACTCCAGGTTTATTGTATCCCTTGAACCTTCTTATGGGCGATGAAACACAGAAATTGAATCGGAATTAAATACAAAAGGCACAATGTCGTCTTAAGGACAAGAAGACTGACTCTTCTTACTGACTTTGTCTTGAACCATTCCTGTGACACTAATTATAGATTCCGATGCTTCACTTCAGGTTTACTGTATCCCTCTGACCTTCTTATTGACGATGAAACACAGAAATTGCATCGGAATTAAATACAAAAGGCACAATGCCGACCTAAGTATAAGAAGACTGACTCTTCCTACTGTCTATGTTTTGAACCATTTCTGTGACACTAGTTATAGAGTCCGATGCTTCACTTCAGGTTTACTGTATCCCTTGGACCTTCTTATTGACGATGAATCACAGAAATTGCATCGGAATTAAATACAAAAGGCACAATGCCGACTTAAGTACAAGAAGGCTGACTCTTCTTACTGTCTATTTATTGAACCATTACTGTTGCTCTAGTTATATAATTCGGTGCTTGACTCCAGGTCTACTGTATCCCTTGGACCTTCTTATTGACGATGAAATACAGAAATTGCATTGGAATTAAATACAAAAGTAACAATGCCGACTTAAGTGCAAGAAGACTGACTCTTCTTACTGACTATGTTTTGCACCATTCCAGTGACACTACTTATAGATTCCGATGCTTCACTTCAGGTTTACCTTCTTTTTGACGATGAATCACAGAAATTGCATCGGAATTAAATACAAAAGGCACAATGCTGAATTACGTACAAGAAGGCTGACTCTTCTTACTGTCTATGTATTGAACCATTACTGTTGCTCTAGTTATAGAATTCGGTAATTCACTCCAGGTTTACTGTATCCCTTGGACCTTCCTATTGACGATGAAACACAGAAATTGCATCGGAATTAAATACAAGAGGCGCAATGCCGACTTAAGTACAAGATGACTGACTCTTCTTACTGTCTATGTTTAAACCATTCCTGTGACACTAGTTATAGATTCCGAATCTTCACTTCAGGTTTACTGTATCCCTCTGACCTTCTTATTGACGATGAAACACAGAAATTGCATCGGAATTAAATAGAAAAGGCACAATGCCGACTTAAGTAGAAGAAGGCTGACTCTTCTTACTGTCTATGTTTGAACCATTCCTGTGACACTAGTTATACATTCCGATGCTTCACTCCAGGTTTACTGTATCCCTTGGACCTTGTTACTGACGATGAAACACAGAAATTGCATCGGAAATTAATAGAAAATGCACAATGCCGACTTAAGTACAAGAAGACTGACTCTTCTTACTGACTATGTTTAGAACCATTCCTGTGACACTAGTTATAGATTCCGAATCTTCACTTCAGGTTTATTGTATCCCTTGAACCTTCTTATGGACGATGAAAGACAGAAATTGCATCGGAATTAAATACAAAAGGCACAATGCCGTCTTATGTACAAGAAGACTGACTCTTCTTACTGACTTTGTTTTGAACCATTCCTGTGACACTAATTATAGATTCCGATGCTTCACTTCAGGTTTACTGTATCCCTCTGACCTTCTTATTGACGATGAAACACAGAAATTGCATCGGAATTAAATACAAAAGCCACAATGCCGACTTAAGTACAAGAAGACTGACTCTTCGTACGGTCAATGTTTTGAACCATTCCTGTGACACTAGTTATAGATTCCGATGCTTCACCTCAGGTTTACTGATCCCTTGGACCTTCTTATTGACGATGAAACACAGAAATTGCATCGGAATTAAATACAAAAGGCACAATGCCGACCTAAGTATAAGAAGACTGACTCTTCCTACTGTCTATGTTTTGAATCATTTCTGTGACACTAGTTATAGAGTCCGATGCTTCACTTCAGGTTTACTGTACCCCTTGTACTTTCTTGATGAGCGATGAAACACAGAAATCGCATCGGAATTAAACACAAAAGCCACAATGCCGACTTAAGTACAAGAAGTCTGACTCTTCGTACGGTCTATGTTTTGAACCATTCCTTTGACGCTAGTTATAGATTCCGATGTTTCACTTCAGGTTTACTGTTTCTTTTGGACATTCTTAGTGACGATGAAACACAGAATTTGCATCGCAATTAAATACAAAAGGCACAATGCCGACCTAAGCATAAGAAGCCTGACTCTTCCTACTGTCTATGATTTGAACCATTTCTGTGACACTAGTTATAGAGTCCGATGCTTGACTTCAGGTTTATTGTATCCGTTGGGCCTTCTTTTTGACGATGAATCACAGAAATTGCATCGGAATTAAATACAAAAGCCACAATGCCGACTTAAGTACAAGAAGACTGACCCTTCTTACTGTCTATGTATTGAACCATTACTGTTGCTCTAGTTATAGAATTCGGTGCTTCACTCCAGGTTTACTGTATCCCTTGGACCTTCTTATTGACGATGAAACACAGAAATTGCATCGGAATTAAATACAAGAGGCGCAAAGCCGACTTAAGTACAAGAAGACTGACTCTTCTTACTGTCTATGTTTGAACCATTCCTGTGACACTAGTTATAGATTACGATGCTTCACTTGAGGTTTACTGTATCCCTCTGACCTTCTTATTGACGGTGAAACACAGAAATTGTATCGGAATTAAATACGAAAGGCACAAAGCAGACTTAAGTGCAAGAAGACTGACTTTTCTTACTGACTATGTTTTGAACCATTCCTGTGACACTAGTTATAGATTCCGATGCTTCACTCCAGGTTTACTGTATCCCTTGGACCTCGTTATTGACGATGAAACACAGAAATTGCATCGGAATTAAATAGAAAAGGCACAATGCCGACTTAAGTACAAGAAGACTGACTCTTCTTACTGACTATGTTTTGAACCATTCCTGTGGCACCAGTTATAGATTCCGAATCTTCACTCAGGTTTACTGTATCCCTTGGACCTTCTTGTTGACGAAGAAACACAGAAAATACAACGGATTTAAATACAAAAGGCACAATGTCGTTTTAAGGACAAGAAGACTGACTCTTCTTACTGACTTTGTCTTGAACCATTCCTGTGACACTAATTATAGATTCCGATGCTTCACTTCAGGTTTACTGTATCCCTCTGACCTTCTTATTGACGATGAAACACAGAAATTGCATCGGAATTAAATACAAAAGGCACAATGCCGACCTAAGTATAAGAAGACTGACTCTTCCTACTGTCTATGTTTTGAACCATTTCTGTGACACTAGTTATAGAGTCCGATGCTTCACTTCAGGTTTACTGTATCCCTTGGACCTTCTTATTGACGATGAATCACAGAAATTGCATCGGAATTAAATACAAAAGGCACAATGCCGACTTAAGTACAAGAAGACTGACTCTTCTTACTGTCTATTTATTGAACCATTACTGTTGCTCTAGTTATATAATTCGGTGCTTGACTCCAGGTCTACTGTATCCCTTGGACCCTCTTATTGACGATGAAATACAGAAATTGCATTGGAATTAAATACAAAAGGCAAAATGCCGACTTAAGTGCAAGAAGACTGACTCTTCTTACTGACTATGTTTTGCACCATTCCAGTGACACTACTTATAGATTCCGATGCTTCACTTCAGGTTTACTGTTTTCCTTGGACCTTCTTATTGACGATGAAACACAGAAATTGCATCGGAATTAAATACAAAAGGCACAATGCCGACTCAAGTACAAGAAGACTGACTCTTCTTACTGTCTATGTTTGAACCATTCCTGTGACACTAGTTATAGAATCCGATGCTTCACTTCAGGTTTACTGTATCCCTCTGACCTTCTTATTGACGATGAAACACAGAAATTGCATCGGAATTAAATACAAAAGGCACAATGCCGACTTAAGTACAAGAAGACTGACTCTTCTTACTGTCTATGTTTTGAACCATTCCTGTGACACTAGTTATAGATTCCGATGCTTCAATCCAGTTTTACTGTATCCCTTGGAAATTCTTATTGCCGATGAAACACAGAAATTGCAACGGAATTAAATACAAAATTCACAATGAAGACTTAAGTACAAGAAGACTGACTCTTCCAGCTGTCAATCTTTTGAACCATTCCTGTGACACTAGTTGTGGATTCCGATGCTTCACTTCAGGTTTACTGTATCCCTTGGACCTTATTATTGACGATGAAACACAGAAATTGCATCGGAATTAAATACAAAAGCCACAAAGCCCACTTAAGTATAAGAACACTGATCTTCCTACTGTCTATGTTTTGAACCATTCCTCTGACACTAGTTATAAATTATTATGCTTCACTTCAGGTTTACTGTACCCCTTGTACCTTCTTGATGACGATGAAACACTGAAATTGCATCGGAATTAAATACAAAAGGCACAATGCCGACTTCAGTACAAGAAGAATAACTCTTCGTACGGTCTATGTTTTGAACCATTCCTGTGACGCTAGTTATAGGTTCCGATGTTTCACTTCAGGTTTACTGTTTCCCTTGGACCTTCTTATTGACGATGAAACACAGAAATTGCATCGCAATTAAATACAAAAGGCACAATGCCGACCTAAGCATAAGAAGCCTGACTCTTCCTACTGTCTATGTTTAAACCATTCCTGTGACACTAGTTATAGATTCCGATGCTTCACTTCAGGTTTACCTTCTTTTTGACGATGAATCACAGAAATTGCATCGGAATTAAATACAAAAGGCACAATGCTGAATTACGTACAAGAAGGCTGACTCTTCTTATTGTCTATGTATTGAACCATTACTGTTGCTCTAGTTATAGAATTCGGTAATTCACTCCAGGTTTACTGTATCCCTTGGACCTTCCTATTGACGATGAAACACAGAAATTGCATAGGAATTAAATACAAGAGGCGCAATGCCGACTTAAGTACAAGAAGACTGACTCTTCTTACTGTCTATGTTTAAACCATACCTGTGACACTAGTTATAGATTCCGATGCTTCACTTGAGGTTTACTGTATCCCTCTGACCTTCTTATTGACGGTGAAACACAGAAATTGCATCGGAATTAAATACGAAGGCACAAAGCCGACTTAAGTACAAGAAGACGGACTCTTCTTACTGACTATGTTTTGAACCATTCCTGTGACACTAGTTATAGATTCCGGAGCTTCACTTCAGGTTCACTGTATCCCTCTGACCTTCTTATTGACGATGAAACACAGAAATTGCATCGGAATTAAATAGAAAAGGACAATGCCGACTTAAGTAGAAGAAGGCTGACTCTTCTTACTGTCTATGTTTGAACCATTCCTGTGACACTAGTTATACATTCCGATGCTTCACTCCAGGTTTACTGTATCCCTTGGACCTTGTTACTGACGATGAAACACAGAAATTGCATCGGAAATTAATAGAAAATGCACAATGCCGACTTAAGTACAAGAAGACTGACTCTTCTTACTGACTATGTTTAGAACCATTCCTGTGACACTAGTTATGGATTCCGATGCTTCACTTCAGGTTTACTGTATCCCTCTGACCATCTTATTGACGATGAAACGCAGAAAGTACATCGGAATTAAATAGAAAAGGCACAATGCCGACTTAAGTACAAGAAAACTGACTCTTCGTACGGTCTATGTTTTGAACCATTCCTCTGACACTAGTTATAGATTCCGATGCTTCACTTCCGGTTTACTGTTTCCCTTGGACCTTCTTATTGACGATGAAACACAGAAATTGCATCGGAATTAAATACAAAAGGCACAATGCCGACCTAAGTATAAGAAGACTGTTTCTTCCTACTGTCTATGTTTTGAACCATTTCTGTGACACTAGTTATAGAGTCCGATGCTTCACTTCAGGTTTACTGTATCCCTTGGACTTTCGTATTGACGATGAATCTCAGAAATTGCATCGGAATTAAATACAAAAGGCACAATGCCGACTTAAGTACAAGTAGACTGACTCTTCTTAATGACTATGATTTGAACCATTCCTGTGACACTAGTTATAGATTCCGATGCTTCACTTCAGGTTTTGTGAATCCCTCTGACCTTCTTATTGACGGTGAAACACAGAAATTGAATCGGAATTAAATACGAAAGGCGCAATGCCGAATTAAGTACAAGAATACTGACTCTTCTTACTGACTATGCTTTGAACCATTCCTGTGACACTAGTTATAGATTCCGATGATTCACTTCAGGTTTACTGTATCCCTCTGACCATCTTATTGACGATGAAACACAGAATTTGCGTCGGAATTAAATTGAAAAGGCACAATGCCGACTTAAGTATAAGAAAACTGACTCTTCTTACTGATTATAGTTTGAACCATTCCTGTGACACTAGTTATAGATTCCTCATCTTCACTTCAGGTTTACTGTATCCCTTGGACCTTCTTGTTGACGAAGAAACACAGAAATTGCATCGGAATTAAATACAAAAGATACACTACCGACTTAAGTACAAGAAGACTGACTCTTCGTACGATCTATTATTTGAACCATTCCTGTACCACTAGTTATAGATTCCTCATCTTCACTTCAGGTTTACTGTATCCCTTGGACCTTCTTGTTGACGAAGAAACACAGAAATTGCATCGGAATTAAATACAAAAGATACACTACCGACTTAAGTACAAGAAGACTGACTCTTCGTACGGTCTATTATTTGAACCATTCCTGTACCACTTGTTATAGATTCCGAAGCTTCACTTCAGGTTTACTGTTTCCTTGGACCTTCTTATTGACGATGAAACACAGAAATTGCATCGGAATTAAATACAAAAGCCACTATGCCGACTTAAGTACAAGAAGACTGACTCTTCGTACGGTCAATGTTTTGAACCATTCCTGTGACACTAGTTATAGATTCCGATGCTTCACCTCAGGTTTACTGATCCCTTGGACCTTCTTATTGACGATGAAACACAGAAATTTCATCGGAATTAAATACAAAAGGCACAATGCCGACCTAAGTATTAGAAGACTGACTCTTCCTACTGTCTATGTTTTGAATCATTTCTGTGACACTAGTTATAGAGTCCGATGCTTCACTTTAGGTTTGCTGTACCCCATGGAACTTCTTATTGACGATGAATCACAGAAATTGCATCGGAATTAAATACAAAAGGCACAATGCCGACTTAAGTACAAGAAGACTGACTCTTCTTACTGTCTATGTATTGAACCATTACTGTTGCTCTAGTTATAGAATTCGGTGCTTCACTCCAGGTCTACTGTATCCCTTGGACCTTCTTATTGACGATGAAACACAGAAATTGCATCGGAATTAAATACAAAAGGCACAACGCCGACCTAAGTATAAGAAGACTGACTCTTCCTACTGTCTATGTTTTGAACCATTTCTGTGACACTAGTTATAGAGGCCGATGCTTCACTTCAGGTTTACTGTATCCCTTGGACCTTCTTATTGACGATGAATCACAGAAATTGCATCGGAATTAAATACAAAAGGCACTTTGCCGACTTAAGTACAAGAAGACTGACTCTTCTTACTGTCTATTTATTGAACCATTACTGTTGCTCTAGTTATAGAATTCGGAGCTTGACTCCAGGTCTACTGTATCCCTTAGGCCTTCTTATTGACGATGAAATACAGAAATTGCATTGGAATTAAATACAAAAGGCACAATGCCGACTTAAGTGCAAGAAGACTGACTCTTCTTACTGACTATGTTTTGCACCATTCCTGTGACACTAGTTATGGATTCCGATGCTTCACTCCAGTTTTACTGTATCCCTTGGAAATTCTTATTGCCGATGAAACACAGAAATTGCAACGGAATTAAATACAAAAAGCACAATGAAGACTTAAGTACAAGAAGACTGACTCTTCCAGCTGTCTATCTTTTGAACCATTCCTGTGACACTAGTTGTGGATTCCGATGCTTCACTTCAGGTTTACTGTATCCCTTGGACCTTATAATTGACGATGAAACACAGAAATTGCATCGGAATTAAATACAAAAGCCACAATGCCGACTTTAGTATAAGAACACTGATCTTCCTACTGTCTATGTTTTGAACCATTCCTCTGACACTAGTTATAAATTATTATGCTTCGCTTCAGATTTACTGCACCCCTTGTACCTTCTTGATGACGATGAAACACAGAAATTGCATCGGAATTAAACTCAAAAGCCACAATGCCGACTTCAGTACAAGAAGACTAACTCTTCGTACGGTCTATGTTTTGAACCATTCCTGTGACGCTAGTTACAGGTTCCGATGTTTCACTTCAGGTTTACTGTTTCCCTTGGACCTTCTTATCGACGATGAAACACAGAAATTGCATCGCAATTAAATACAAAAGGCACAGTGCCGACCTCAGCATAAGAAGCCTGACTCTTCCTACTGTCTATGATTTGAACCATTTCTGTGACACTAGTTATAGAGTCCGATGCTTCACTTCAGGTTTACCTTCTTTTTGACGATGAATCACAGAAATTGCATCGGAATTAAATACAAAAGGCACAATGCCGAATTACGTACAAGAAGGCTGACTCCTCTTACTGTCTATGTATTGATCCATTACTGTTGCTCTAGTTATAGAATTCGGTAATTCACTCCAGGTTTACTGTATCCCTTGGACCTTCTTATTGACGATGAAACACAGAAATTGCATCGGAATTAAATACAAGAGGCGCAATGCCGACTTAAGTACAAGAAGACTGACTCTTCTTACTGCCTATGTTTAAACCATTCCTGTGACACTAGTTATAGATTCCGATGCTTCACTTGAGGTTTACTGTATCCCTCTGACCTTCTTATTGACGGTGAGAAACAGAAATTGCATCGGAATTAAATACGAAAGGCACAAAGCCGACTTTAGTACAAGAAGACGGACTCTTCTTACTGACTATGTTTTGAACCATTCCTGTGACACTAGTTATAGATTCCGGTGCTTCACTTCAGGTTTACTGTATCCCTCTGACCTTCTTATTGACGATGAAACACAGAAATTGCATCGGAATTAAATAGAAAAGGCACAATGCCGACTTAAGTAGAAGAAGGCTGACTCTTCTTACTGTCTATGTTTGAACCATTCCTGAGACACTAGTTATACATTCCGATGCTTCACTCCAGGTTTACTGTATCCCTTGGACCTTGTTACTAACGATGAAACACAGAAATTGCGTCGGAAATTAATAGAAAATGCACAATGCCGACTTAAGTACAAGAAGACTGACTCTTCTTACTGACTATGTTTAGAACCATTCCTGTGACACTAGTTATAGATTCCGAATCTTCACTTCAGGTTTATTGTATCCCTTGAACCTTCTTATGGACGATGAAACACAGAAATTGCATGGGAATTAAATACAAAAGGCACAATGCCGTCTTAAGGACAAGAAGACTGACTCTTCTTACTGACTTTGTTTTGAACCATTCCTGTGACACTAATTATAGATTCCGATGCTTCACTTCAGGTTTACTGTATCCCTCTGACCTTCTTATTGACGATGAAACACAGAAATTGCATCGGAATTAAATACAAAGGCCACAATGCCGACTTAAGTACAAGAAGACTGACTCTTCGTACAGTCTATGTTTTGAACCATTCCTGTGACACTAGTTATAGATTCCGATGCTTCACCTCAGGTTTACTGATCCCTTGGACCTTCTTATTGACGATGAAACACAGAAATTGCATCGGAATTAAATACAAAAGGCACAATGCCGACCTAAGTATAAGAAGACTGACTCTTCCTACTGTCTATGTTTTGAATCATTTCTGTGACACTAGTTATAGAGTCCGATGCTTCACGTTAGGTTTACTGTACCCCTTGGACCTTCTTATTGACGATGAATCACAGAAATTGCATCGGAATTAAATACAAAAGGCACAATGCCGACTTAAGTACAAGAAGACTGACTCTTATTACTGTCTATGTATTGAACCATTACTGTTGCTCTAGTTATAGAATTCGGTGCTTCACTCCAGGTCTACTGTATCCCTTGGACCTTCTTATTGACGATGAAACACAGAAATTGCATCGGAATTAAATATAAGAGGCACAATGCCGACTTAAGTGCAAGAAGACTGACTCCTCTTACTGTCTATGTTTGACCATTCCTGTGACACTAGTTATAGATTCCGATGCTTCACTTCAGGTTTACTGTATCCCTCTGACCTTCTTATTGACGGTGAAACACTGAAATTGCATCGGAATTAATACGAAAGGCACAATCCCGACTTAAGTACAAGCAGACTGACTCTTCTTACAGACTATGTTTTGAACCATTCCTGTGACACTAGTTATGGATTCCGATGCTTCACTTCAGGTTTACTGTATCCCTCTGACCATCTTATTGACGATGAAACACAGAAAGTACATCGGAATTAAATAGAAAAGGCACAATGCCGACTTAAGTACAAGAAAACTGACTCTTCGTACGGTCTATGTTTTGAACCATTCCTTTGACACTAGTTATAGATTCCGATGCTTCACTTCCGGTTTACTGTTTCCCTTGGACCTTCTTATTGACGATGAAACACAGAAATTGCATCGGAATTAAATACAAAAGGCACAATGCCGACCTAAGTATAAGAAGACTGTTTCTTCCTACTGTCTATGTTTTGAACCATTTCTGTGACACTAGTTATAGAGTCCGATGCTTCACTTCAGGTTTACTGTATCCCTTGGACTTTCGTATTGACGATGAATCACAGAAATTGCATCGGAATTAAATAGAAAAGGCACAATGCCGACTTAAGTACAAGTAGACTGACTCTTCTTACTGACTATGATTTGAACCATTCCTGTGACAATAGTTATAGATTCCGATGCTTCACTTCAGGTTTTGTGAATCCCTCTGACCTTCTTATTGACGGTGAAACACAGAAATTGAATCGGAATTAAATACGAAAGGCGCAATGCCGAATTAAGTACAAGAATACTGACTCTTCTTACTGACTATGTTTTGAACCATTCCTGTGACACTAGTTATAGATTCCGATGATTCACTTCAGGTTTACTGTATCCCTCTGACCATCTTATTGACGATGAAACACAGAATTTGCATCGGAATTAAATTGAAAAGGCACAATGCCGACTTAAGTATAAGAAAACTGACTCTTCTTACTGATTATAGTTTGAACCATTCCTGTGACACTAGTTATAGATTCCTCATCTTCACTTCAGGTTTACTGTATCCCTTGGACCTTCTTATTGACGATGAAATACATAAATTACATCAGAATTAAATACAAAAAGCAAAATGCCGACTTAAGTACACGAAGACTGACTCTTCTTACTGTCCATGTTTTGAACAATTCCTGTGACACTAGTTATAGATTCCGATGCTGCACTCCAGGTTTATTGTATCCCTTGAAGCTTCTTATTGGCGATGAAACACAGTAATTGCATCGGAATGAAGTAGAAAATTCACAATGCCGACTTAACGACAAGAAGACTGACCCTTCTTACTGACTTTGTTTTGAACCATTCCTGTGACACTAATTATAGATTCCGATGCTTCACTTCAGGTTTACTGTATCCCTCTGACCTTCTTATTGACGATGAAACACAGAAATTGCATCGGAATTAAATACAAAAGATACACTACCGACTTAAGTACAAGAAGACTGACTCTTCGTACGTTCTATTATTTGAACCATTCCTGTACCACTAGTTATAGATTCCGAAGCTTCACTTCAGGTTTACTGTTTCCTTGGACCTTCTTATTGTCGATGAAACACAGAAATTACATCGGAATTAAATACATAAGGCACAATGCCGACTTAATTATAAGAAGACTGACTCTTTATACTGTCTATGTTTTGAACCATTCCTGTGACACTAGTTATAGATTCCGATGCTTCACTCCAGGTTTACCGTATCCCTTGGACCTTGTTATTGACGATGAAACACAGAAATTGCATCGGAATTAAATAGAAAAGGCACAATGCCGACTTAAGTACAAGAAGACTGACTCTTCTTACTGACTATGTTTTGAACCATTCCTGTGACACCAGTTATAGATTCCGAATCTTCACTCAGGTTTACTGTATCCCTTGGACCTTCTTGTTGACGAAGAAACACAGAAAATACATCGGATTTAAATACAAAAGGCAAAATGCCGACTTAAGTACACGAAGACTCACTCTTATTACTGTCTATGTTTTGAACCTTTCCTGTGACACTCGTTATGGATTCCAATGCTACACTCCAGGTTTATTGTATCCCTTGAACCTTCTTATGGACGATGAAACACAGAAATTGAATCGGAATTAAATACAAAAGGCACAATGCCGTCTTAAGGGCAAGAATACTGACTCTTCTTACTGACTTTGTTTTGAACCATTCCTGTGACACTAATTATAGATTCCGATGCTTCACTTCAGGTTTACTGTATCCCTCTGACCTTCTTATTGACGATGAAACACAGAAATTGCATCGGAATTAAATACAAAAGGCACAACGCCGACCTAAGTATAAGAAGACTGACTCTTCCTACTGTCCATGTTTTGAACAATTCCTGTGACACTAGTTATAGATTCCGATGCTGCACTCCAGGTTTATTGTATCCCTTGAAGCTTCTTATTGGCGATGAAACACAGTAATTGCATCGGAATGAAGTAGAAAATTCACAATGCCGACTTAACGACAAGAAGACTGACCCTTCTTACTGACTTTGTTTTGAACCATTCCTGTGACACTAATTATAGATTCCGATGCTTCACTTCAGGTTTACTGTATCCCTCTGACCTTCTTATTGACGATGAAACACAGAAATTGCATCGGAATTAAATACAAAAGATACACTACCGACTTAAGTACAAGAAGACTGACTCTTCGTACGTTCTATTATTTGAACCATTCCTGTACCACTAGTTATAGATTCCGAAGCTTCACTTCAGGTTTACTGTTTCCTTGGACCTTCTTATTGTCGATGAAACACAGAAATTACATCGGAATTAAATACATAAGGCACAATGCCGACTTAATTATAAGAAGACTGACTCTTTATACTGTCTATGTTTTGAACCATTCCTGTGACACTAGTTATAGATTCCGATGCTTCACTCCAGGTTTACCGTATCCCTTGGACCTTGTTATTGACGATGAAACACAGAAATTGCATCGCAATTAAATACAAAAGGCACAGTGCCGACCTCAGCATAAGAAGCCTGACTCTTCCTACTGTCTATGATTTGAACCATTTCTGTGACACTAGTTATAGAGTCCGATGCTTCACTTCAGGTTTACCTTCTTTTTGACGATGAATCACAGAAATTGCATCGGAATTAAATACAAAAGGCACAATGCCGAATTACGTACAAGAAGGCTGACTCCTCTTACTGTCTATGTATTGATCCATTACTGTTGCTCTAGTTATAGAATTCGGTAATTCACTCCAGGTTTACTGTATCCCTTGGACCTTCTTATTGACGATGAAACACAGAAATTGCATCGGAATTAAATACAAGAGGCGCAATGCCGACTTAAGTACAAGAAGACTGACTCTTCTTACTGCCTATGTTTAAACCATTCCTGTGACACTAGTTATAGATTCCGATGCTTCACTTGAGGTTTACTGTATCCCTCTGACCTTCTTATTGACGGTGAGAAACAGAAATTGCATCGGAATTAAATACGAAAGGCACAAAGCCGACTTTAGTACAAGAAGACGGACTCTTCTTACTGACTATGTTTTGAACCATTCCTGTGACACTAGTTATAGATTCCGGTGCTTCACTTCAGGTTTACTGTATCCCTCTGACCTTCTTATTGACGATGAAACACAGAAATTGCATCGGAATTAAATAGAAAAGGCACAATGCCGACTTAAGTAGAAGAAGGCTGACTCTTCTTACTGTCTATGTTTGAACCATTCCTGAGACACTAGTTATACATTCCGATGCTTCACTCCAGGTTTACTGTATCCCTTGGACCTTGTTACTAACGATGAAACACAGAAATTGCGTCGGAAATTAATAGAAAATGCACAATGCCGACTTAAGTACAAGAAGACTGACTCTTCTTACTGACTATGTTTAGAACCATTCCTGTGACACTAGTTATAGATTCCGAATCTTCACTTCAGGTTTATTGTATCCCTTGAACCTTCTTATGGACGATGAAACACAGAAATTGCATGGGAATTAAATACAAAAGGCACAATGCCGTCTTAAGGACAAGAAGACTGACTCTTCTTACTGACTTTGTTTTGAACCATTCCTGTGACACTAATTATAGATTCCGATGCTTCACTTCAGGTTTACTGTATCCCTCTGACCTTCTTATTGACGATGAAACACAGAAATTGCATCGGAATTAAATACAAAGGCCACAATGCCGACTTAAGTACAAGAAGACTGACTCTTCGTACAGTCTATGTTTTGAACCATTCCTGTGACACTAGTTATAGATTCCGATGCTTCACCTCAGGTTTACTGATCCCTTGGACCTTCTTATTGACGATGAAACACAGAAATTGCATCGGAATTAAATACAAAAGGCACAATGCCGACCTAAGTATAAGAAGACTGACTCTTCCTACTGTCTATGTTTTGAATCATTTCTGTGACACTAGTTATAGAGTCCGATGCTTCACGTTAGGTTTACTGTACCCCTTGGACCTTCTTATTGACGATGAATCACAGAAATTGCATCGGAATTAAATACAAAAGGCACAATGCCGACTTAAGTACAAGAAGACTGACTCTTATTACTGTCTATGTATTGAACCATTACTGTTGCTCTAGTTATAGAATTCGGTGCTTCACTCCAGGTCTACTGTATCCCTTGGACCTTCTTATTGACGATGAAACACAGAAATTGCATCGGAATTAAATATAAGAGGCACAATGCCGACTTAAGTGCAAGAAGACTGACTCCTCTTACTGTCTATGTTTGACCATTCCTGTGACACTAGTTATAGATTCCGATGCTTCACTTCAGGTTTACTGTATCCCTCTGACCTTCTTATTGACGGTGAAACACTGAAATTGCATCGGAATTAATACGAAAGGCACAATCCCGACTTAAGTACAAGCAGACTGACTCTTCTTACAGACTATGTTTTGAACCATTCCTGTGACACTAGTTATGGATTCCGATGCTTCACTTCAGGTTTACTGTATCCCTCTGACCATCTTATTGACGATGAAACACAGAAAGTACATCGGAATTAAATAGAAAAGGCACAATGCCGACTTAAGTACAAGAAAACTGACTCTTCGTACGGTCTATGTTTTGAACCATTCCTTTGACACTAGTTATAGATTCCGATGCTTCACTTCCGGTTTACTGTTTCCCTTGGACCTTCTTATTGACGATGAAACACAGAAATTGCATCGGAATTAAATACAAAAGGCACAATGCCGACCTAAGTATAAGAAGACTGTTTCTTCCTACTGTCTATGTTTTGAACCATTTCTGTGACACTAGTTATAGAGTCCGATGCTTCACTTCAGGTTTACTGTATCCCTTGGACTTTCGTATTGACGATGAATCACAGAAATTGCATCGGAATTAAATAGAAAAGGCACAATGCCGACTTAAGTACAAGTAGACTGACTCTTCTTACTGACTATGATTTGAACCATTCCTGTGACAATAGTTATAGATTCCGATGCTTCACTTCAGGTTTTGTGAATCCCTCTGACCTTCTTATTGACGGTGAAACACAGAAATTGAATCGGAATTAAATACGAAAGGCGCAATGCCGAATTAAGTACAAGAATACTGACTCTTCTTACTGACTATGTTTTGAACCATTCCTGTGACACTAGTTATAGATTCCGATGATTCACTTCAGGTTTACTGTATCCCTCTGACCATCTTATTGACGATGAAACACAGAATTTGCATCGGAATTAAATTGAAAAGGCACAATGCCGACTTAAGTATAAGAAAACTGACTCTTCTTACTGATTATAGTTTGAACCATTCCTGTGACACTAGTTATAGATTCCTCATCTTCACTTCAGGTTTACTGTATCCCTTGGACCTTCTTATTGACGATGAAATACATAAATTACATCAGAATTAAATACAAAAAGCAAAATGCCGACTTAAGTACACGAAGACTGACTCTTCTTACTGTCCATGTTTTGAACAATTCCTGTGACACTAGTTATAGATTCCGATGCTGCACTCCAGGTTTATTGTATCCCTTGAAGCTTCTTATTGGCGATGAAACACAGTAATTGCATCGGAATGAAGTAGAAAATTCACAATGCCGACTTAACGACAAGAAGACTGACCCTTCTTACTGACTTTGTTTTGAACCATTCCTGTGACACTAATTATAGATTCCGATGCTTCACTTCAGGTTTACTGTATCCCTCTGACCTTCTTATTGACGATGAAACACAGAAATTGCATCGGAATTAAATACAAAAGATACACTACCGACTTAAGTACAAGAAGACTGACTCTTCGTACGTTCTATTATTTGAACCATTCCTGTACCACTAGTTATAGATTCCGAAGCTTCACTTCAGGTTTACTGTTTCCTTGGACCTTCTTATTGTCGATGAAACACAGAAATTACATCGGAATTAAATACATAAGGCACAATGCCGACTTAATTATAAGAAGACTGACTCTTTATACTGTCTATGTTTTGAACCATTCCTGTGACACTAGTTATAGATTCCGATGCTTCACTCCAGGTTTACCGTATCCCTTGGACCTTGTTATTGACGATGAAACACAGAAATTGCATCGGAATTAAATAGAAAAGGCACAATGCCGACTTAAGTACAAGAAGACTGACTCTTCTTACTGACTATGTTTTGAACCATTCCTGTGACACCAGTTATAGATTCCGAATCTTCACTCAGGTTTACTGTATCCCTTGGACCTTCTTGTTGACGAAGAAACACAGAAAATACATCGGATTTAAATACAAAAGGCAAAATGCCGACTTAAGTACACGAAGACTCACTCTTATTACTGTCTATGTTTTGAACCTTTCCTGTGACACTCGTTATGGATTCCAATGCTACACTCCAGGTTTATTGTATCCCTTGAACCTTCTTATGGACGATGAAACACAGAAATTGAATCGGAATTAAATACAAAAGGCACAATGCCGTCTTAAGGGCAAGAAGACTGACTCTTCTTACTGACTTTGTTTTGAACCATTCCTGTGACACTAATTATAGATTCCGATGCTTCACTTCAGGTTTACTGTATCCCTCTGACCTTCTTATTGACGATGAAACACAGAAATTGCATCGGAATTAAATACAAAAGGCACAACGCCGACCTAAGTATAAGAAGACTGACTCTTCCTACTGTCTATGTTTTGAACCATTTCTGTGACACTAGTTATAGAGGCCGATGCTTCACTTCAGGTTTACTGTATCCCTTGGACCTTCTTATTGACGATGAATCACAGAAATTGCATCGGAATTAAATACAAAAGGCACAATGCCGACTTAAGTACAAGAAGACTGACTCTTCTTACTGTCTATTTATTGAACCATTACTGTTGCTCTAGTTATAGAATTCGGTGCTTGACTCCAGGTCTACTGTATCCCTTAGGCCTTCTTATTGACGATGAAATACAGAAATTGCATTGGAATTAAATACAAAAGGCACAATGCCGACTTAAGTGCAAGAAGACTGACTCTTCTTACTGACTATGTTTTGCACCATTCCTGTGACACTAGTTATGGATTCCGATGCTTCACTCCAGTTTTACTGTATCCCTTGGAAATTCTTATTGCCGATGAAACACAGAAATTGCAACGGAATTAAATACAAAAAGCACAATGAAGACTTAAGTACAAGAAGACTGACTCTTCCAGCTGTCTATCTTTTGAACCATTCCTGTGACACTAGTTGTGGATTCCGATGCTTCACTTCAGGTTTACTGTATCCCTTGGACCTTATAATTGACGATGAAACACAGAAATTGCATCGGAATTAAATACAAAAGCCACAATGCCGACTTTAGTATAAGAACACTGATCTTCCTACTGTCTATGTTTTGAACCATTCCTCTGACACTAGTTATAAATTATTATGCTTCGCTTCAGATTTACTGCACCCCTTGTACCTTCTTGATGACGATGAAACACAGAAATTGCATCGGAATTAAACTCAAAAGCCACAATGCCGACTTCAGTACAAGAAGACTAACTCTTCGTACGGTCTATGTTTTGAACCATTCCTGTGACGCTAGTTACAGGTTCCGATGTTTCACTTCAGGTTTACTGTTTCCCTTGGACCTTCTTATCGACGATGAAACACAGAAATTGCATCGCAATTAAATACAAAAGGCACAGTGCCGACCTCAGCATAAGAAGCCTGACTCTTCCTACTGTCTATGATTTGAACCATTTCTGTGACACTAGTTATAGAGTCCGATGCTTCACTTCAGGTTTACCTTCTTTTTGACGATGAATCACAGAAATTGCATCGGAATTAAATACAAAAGGCACAATGCCGAATTACGTACAAGAAGGCTGACTCCTCTTACTGTCTATGTATTGAACCATTACTGTTGCTCTAGTTATAGAATTCGGTAATTCACTCCAGGTTTACTGTATCCCTTGGACCTTCTTATTGACGATGAAACACAGAAATTGCATCGGAATTAAATACAAGAGGCGCAATGACGACTTAAGTACAAGAAGACTGACTCTTCTTACTGCCTATGTTTAAACCATTCCTGTGACACTAGTTATAGATTCCGATGCTTCACTTGAGGTTTACTGTATCCCTCTGACCTTCTTATTGACGGTGAGAAACAGAAATTGCATCGGAATTAAATACGAAAGGCACAAAGCCGACTTTAGTACAAGAAGACGGACTCTTCTTACTGACTATGTTTTGAACCATTCCTGTGACACTAGTTATAGATTCCGGTGCTTCACTTCAGGTTTACTGTATCCCTCTGACCTTCTTATTGACGATGAAACACAGAAATTGCATCGGAATTAAATAGAAAAGGCACAATGCCGACTTAAGTAGAAGAAGGCTGACTCTTCTTACTGTCTATGTTTGAACCATTCCTGAGACACTAGTTATACATTCCGATGCTTCACTCCAGGTTTACTGTATCCCTTGGACCTTGTTACTAACGATGAAACACAGAAATTGCATCGGAAATTAATAGAAAATGCACAATGCGGACTTAAGTACAAGAAGACTGACTCTTCTTACTGACTATGTTTAGAACCATTCCTGTGACACTAGTTATAGATTCCGAATCTTCACTTCAGGTTTATTGTATCCCTTGAACCTTCTTATGGACGATGAAACACAGAAATTGCATGGGAATTAAATACAAAAGGCACAATGCCGTCTTAAGGACAAGAAGACTGACTCTTCTTACTGACTTTGTTTTGAACCATTCCTGTGACACTAATTATAGATTCCGATGCTTCACTTCAGGTTTACTGTATCCCTCTGACCTTCTTATTGACGATGAAACACAGAAATTGCATCGGAATTAAATACAAAGGCCACAATTCCGACTTAAGTACAAGAAGACTGACTCTTCGTACGGTCTATGTTTTGAACCATTCCTGTGACACTAGTTATAGATTCCGATGCTTCACCTCAGGTTTACTGATCCCTTGGACCTTCTTATTGACGATGAAACACAGAAATTGCATCGGAATTAAATACAAAAGGCACAATGCCGACCTAAGTATAAGAAGACTGACTCTTCCTACTGTCTATGTTTTGAATCATTTCTGTGACACTAGTTATAGAGTCCGATGCTTCACGTTAGGTTTACTGTACCCCTTGGACCTTCTTATTAACGATGAATCACAGAAATTGCATCGGAATTAAATACAAAAGGCACAATGCCGACTTAAGTACAAGAAGACTGACTCTTATTACTGTCTATGTATTGAACCATTACTGTTGCTCTAGTTATAGAATTCGGTGCTTCACTCCAGGTCTACTGTATCCCTTGGACCTTCTTATTGACGATGAAACACAGAAATTGCATCGGAATTAAATATAAGAGGCACAATGCCGACTTAAGTACAAGAAGACTGACTCCTCTTACTGTCTATGTTTGACCATTCCTGTGACACTAGTTATAGATTCCGATGCTTCACTTCAGGTTTACTGTATCCCTCTGACCTTCTTATTGACGGTGAAACACTGAAATTGCTTCGGAATTAATACGAAAGGCACAATCCCGACTTAAGTACAAGCAGACTGACTCTTCTTACAGACTATGTTTTGAACCATTCCTGTGACACTAGTTATGGATTCCGATGCTTCACTTCAGGTTTACTGTATCCCTCTGACCATCTTATTGACGATGAAACACAGAAAGTACATCGGAATTAAATAGAAAAGGCACAATGCCGACTTAAGTACAAGAAAACTGACTCTTCGTACGGTCTATGTTTTGAACCATTCCTGTGACACTAGTTATAGATTCCGATGCTTCACTTCCGGTTTACTGTTTCCCTTGGACCTTCTTATTGACGATGAAACACAGAAATTGCATCGGAATTAAATACAAAAGGCACAAGCCGACCTAAGTATAAGAAGACTGTTTCTTCCTACCGTCTATGTTTTGAACCATTTCTGTGACACTAGTTATAGAGTCCGATGCTTCAGTTCAGGTTTACTGTATCCCTTGGACTTTCGTATTGACGATGAATCACAGAAATTGCATCGGAATTAAATACAAAAGGCACAATGCCGACTTAAGTACAAGTAGACTGACTCTTCTTACTGACTATGATTTGAACCATTCCTGTGACACTAGTTATAGATTCCGATGCTTCACATCAGGTTTTGTGAATCCCTCTGACCTTCTTATTGACGGTGAAACACAGAAATTGAATCGGAATTAAATACGAAAGGCGCAATGCCGAATTAAGTACAAGAATACTGACTCTTCATACTGACTATGTTTTGAACCATTCCTGTGACACTAGTTATAGATTCCGATGATTCACTTCAGGTTTACTGTATCCCTCTGACCACCTTATTGACGATGAAACACAGAAATTACGTCGGAATTAAATAGAAAAAGCACAATGCCTACTTAACTACAAGAAGACTGACTCTTCCTACTGTCTATGTTTTTAACCATTCCTGTGACACTAGTTATAGATTCCGATGCTGCACTCCAGGTTTATTGTATCCCTTGAACCTTCTTATTGACGATGAAACACAGAATTTGCATCGGAATTAAATTGAAAAGGCACAATGCCGACTTAAGTATAAGAAAACTGACTCTTCTTACTGATTATAGTTTGAACCATTCCTGTGACACTAGTTATAGATTCCTCATCTTCACTTCAGGTTTACTGTATCCCTTGGACCTTCTTATTGACGAAGAAATACATAAATTACAACAGAATTAAATACAAAAAGCAAAATCCCGACTTAAGTACACGATGACTGACTCTTCTTACTGTCTATGTTTTGAACCATTCCTGTGACACTAGTTATAGATTCCGATGCTGCACTCCAGGTTTATTGTATCCCTTGAACCTTCTTATTGGCGATGAAACACAGTAATTGGATCGGAATTAAATACAAAAGGCACAATGCCGACTTAACGACAAGAAGACTGACCCTTCTTACTGACTTTGTTTTGAACCATTCCTGTGACACTAATTATAGATTCCGATGCTTCACTTCAGGTTTAATGTATCCCTCTGACCTTCTTATTGACGATGAAACACAGAAATTGCATCGGAATTAAATACAAAAGATACACTACCGACTTAAGTACAAGAAGACTGACTCTTCGTACGGTCTATTATTTGAACCATTCCTGTACCACTAGTTATAGATTCCGAAGCTTCACTTCAGGTTTACTGTTTCCTTGGACGTTCTTATTGTCGATGAATCACAGAAATTGCATCGGAATTAAATACAAAAGGCACAATGCCGACTTAAGTACAAGAAGACTGAGTCTTATTACTGTCTATGTATTGAACCATTACTGTTGCTCTAGTTATAGAATTCGGTGCTTCACTCCAGGTCTACTGTATCCCTTGGACCTTCTTATTGACGATGAAACACAGAAATTGCATCGGAATTAAATATAAGAGGCACAATGCCGACTTAAGTACAAGAAGACTGACTCCTCTTACTGTCTATGTTTGACCATTCCTGTGACACTAGTTATAGATTCCGATGCTTCACTTCAGGTTTACTGTATCCCTCTGACCTTCTTATTGACGGTGAAACACTGAAATTGCATCGGAATTAATACGAAAGGCACAATCCCGACTTAAGTACAAGCAGACTGACTCTTCTTACAGACTATGTTTTGAACCATTCCTGTGACACTAGTTATGGATTCCGATGCTTCACTTCAGGTTTACTGTATCCCTCTGACCATCTTATTGACGATGAAACACAGAAAGTACATCGGAATTAAATAGAAAAGGCACAATGCCGACTTAAGTACAAGAAAACTGACTCTTCGTACGGTCTATGTTTTGAACCATTCCTGTGACACTAGTTATAGATTCCGATGCTTCACTTCCGGTTTACTGTTTCCCTTGGACCTTCTTATTGACGATGAAACACAGAAATTGCATCGGAATTAAATACAAAAGGCACAAGCCGACCTAAGTATAAGAAGACTGTTTCTTCCTACTGTCTATGTTTTGAACCATTTCTGTGACACTAGTTATAGAGTCCGATGCTTCAGTTCAGGTTTACTGTATCCCTTGGACTTTCGTATTGACGATGAATCACAGAAATTGCATCGGAATTAAATACAAAAGGCACAATGCCGACTTAAGTACAAGTAGACTGACTCTTCTTACTGACTATGATTTGAACCATTCCTGTGACACTAGTTATAGATTCCGATGCTTCACTTCAGGTTTTGTGAATCCCTCTGACCTTCTTATTGACGGTGAAACACAGAAATTGAATCGGAATTAAATACGAAAGGCGCAATGCCGAATTAAGTACAAGAATACTGACTCTTCATACTGACTATGTTTTGAACCATTCCTGTGACACTAGTTATAGATTCCGATGATTCACTTCAGGTTTACTGTATCCCTCTGACCACCTTATTGACGATGAAACACAGAAATTACGTCGGAATTAAATAGAAAAAGCACAATGCCTACTTAACTACAAGAAGACTGACTCTTCCTACTGTCTATGTTTTTAACCATTCCTGTGACACTAGTTATAGATTCCGATGCTGCACTCCAGGTTTATTGTATCCCTTGAACCTTCTTATTGACGATGAAACACAGAATTTGCATCGGAATTAAATTGAAAAGGCACAATGCCGACTTAAGTATAAGAAAACTGACTCTTCTTACTGATTATAGTTTGAACCATTCCTGTGACACTAGTTATAGATTCCTCATCTTCACTTCAGGTTTACTGTATCCCTTGGACCTTCTTATTGACGAAGAAATACATAAATTACAACAGAATTAAATACAAAAAGCAAAATCCCGACTTAAGTACACGATGACTGACTCTTCTTACTGTCTATGTTTTGAACCATTCCTGTGACACTAGTTATAGATTCCGATGCTGCACTCCAGGTTTATTGTATCCCTTGAACCTTCTTATTGGCGATGAAACACAGTAATTGGATCGGAATTAAATACAAAAGGCACAATGCCGACTTAACGACAAGAAGACTGACCCTTCTTACTGACTTTGTTTTGAACCATTCCTGTGACACTAATTATAGATTCCGATGCTTCACTTCAGGTTTAATGTATCCCTCTGACCTTCTTATTGACGATGAAACACAGAAATTGCATCGGAATTAAATACAAAAGATACACTACCGACTTAAGTACAAGAAGACTGACTCTTCGTACGGTCTATTATTTGAACCATTCCTGTACCACTAGTTATAGATTCCGAAGCTTCACTTCAGGTTTACTGTTTCCTTGGACCTTCTTATTGTCGATGAAACACAGAAATTACATCGGAATTAAATACATAAGGCACAATGCCGACTTAATTATAAGAAGACTGACTCTTCCTACTGTCTATGTTTTGAACCATTTCTGTGACACTAGTTATAGAGTCCGATGCTTCACCTCAGGTTTACTGTATCCCTTGGACCTTCTTATTGACGATGAAACACAGAAATTATATCGGAATTAAATAGAAAAGGCACAATGCCGACTTAAGTACAAGAAGACTGACTCTTCTTACTGACTATGTTTTGAACCAATCCTGTGACACTAGTTGCAGATTCCGATGCTTCACTTAAGGTATACTGTATCCCTTGAATCATCTCATTGACGATGAAACACAGGAATTGCATCGGAATTAAATACGAAAGCCACAATGCCGACTTAAGTATAAGAACACTGACGCTTCCTACTGTCTATGTTTTGAACCATTCCTGTGACACTAGTTATAAATTCCTACGCTTTACTTCAGGTTTACTGTACCCCTTGTACCTTCTTATTGACGATGAAACACAGAAATTGCATCGGAATTTAATACAAACGGTACAATGCCGACTTAAGTACATGAAGACCGACTCTTCTTATTGACAATTATTTGAACCATTCCTATGACACTAGCTATAGATTCCGATGCTTCACTTCAGGTTTACTGTATCCCTTGGACATTCTTATTGACGATGAAACACAGAAATTCCATCGGAATGAAATTGAAAATGCACAATTCCCACGTAAGTATAAGAAAACTGACTCTTCTTACTGATTATAGTTTGAACCATTCCTGTGACACTAGTTATAGATTCCGATGCCTTACTTCAGGTTTACTGTATACCTCTGACCTTCTTATTGACGATGAAAGACAGATACTGTATCGGAATTAAAGACAAAAGGCACAATGCCGACTTAAGTACAAGAAGACTGACTCTTCCTACTGTCTATGCTTTGAACCATTCCTGTGACACTAGTTGTGGATTCCTATGCTTCACTTCAGGTTTACTGTATCCCGCTGTCCTTCTTATTGACGATGTAACACAGAAATTGCATCGGAAATAAATACAAAAGGCACAATGCCAACACAAGGACAATAAGACTGACTCTTCTTACTGACTATGTTTTGAACCATTCCTGTGACACTAGTTATAGATTCCGATGCTTCACTCCAGGTTTACTGTAACCCTTGGACCTTGATATTGACGATGAAACACAGAAATTGCATCGGAATTAAATAGAAAAGGCACAATGCCGACTTAAGTACAAGAAGACTGACTCTTCTTACTGACTATGTATAACCATTCCTGTGACACTAGTTATAGATTCCGCATCTTCACTTCAGGTTTACTGTATCCCTTGGACCTTCTTATTGACGATGAAATACAGAAATTACATCAGAATTAAATACAAAAGACAAAATGCCGACTTAAGTACACGAAGACTGACTCTTCTTACTGTCTATGTTTTGAACCATTCCTGTGACACTAGTTGTAGATTCCGATGCTTCTCTCCAAGTTTACTATATCCCTTAGATCCTCTTATTGACGGAGAAACACACAAATTGCATCGGAATTAAATACAAAAGGCACAATGCCGACTTACGTACATGAAGACTGACTCTTCATACTGTCTATGTTTTGAACCATTCCTGTGACACTAGTTATAGATTCCGATGCTTCTCTCCAAGTTTACTATATCCCTTAGATCCTCTTATTGACGGAGAAACACACAAATTGCATCGGAATTAAATACAAAAGGCACAATGCCGACTTAAGGACAAGAAGACTGACTCTTCTTACTGACTATGTTTTGAACCATTCCTGTGACACTAGTTATAGATACCGGTGCTTCACTTCAGGTTTACTGTATCCCTCTGACCTTCTTATTGACGATGAAACTCAGAAATTGCATCGGAATTAAATACAAAAGGCACAATGCCGACTTAAGTACAAGAAGACTGACGCTTCTTACGGCCTATGTTTTGAACCATTCCATTGACTCTAGTTATAGATTCTGATGCTTCACTCCAGGTTTACTGTATCCCTTGGACCTTCTTATTGACGATGAAACACAGAAATTGCATCGGAATTAAATAGAAAATGCACAATGCCGACTTAAGTACAAGAAGACTGATTCTTCTTACTGACTATGTTTTGAACCCATCCTGTGGCACTAGTTATAGATTCCGATGCTTCACTTCAGGTTTACTGTATCCCTCTGACATTCTTCTTGATGGTGAAACACAGAAATTGCATCGCAATTAAATAGAAAAGCCACAATGCCGACTAAAGTACAAGGAGACTGACTCTTCTTACTGTCTATGATTTGAACCATTCCTGTGACAATAGTTATAGATTCCGATGCATCACTTCAGGTGTACTGTATCCCTTGGACCTTCTTAATGACGATGAAACACAGAAATTGCATCGGGATTAAATACAAAAGGCACAATGCCGACTTAGGTACAAGTAGACTGACTCTTCTTACTGTCTATGTTTTGAACCATTCCTGTGACACTAGTTATAGATTCCGAAGCATCATTTCAGGTTTACTGTAACACTTGGACCTTCTTATTGACGATGAAACACAGAAATTGCACCGGAATTAACTACAAAAGGCACAATGCCGAGTTAAGTACAAGAAGACTGACTCTTCTTGCTCAGTATGCTTTGAACCCTTCCTGTGACACTGGTTATAGATTCCGATGCTTCACTTCAGGTTTACCGTCTCCCTTGGACCTTCTTATTGACGATGAAACACAGAAATTGCATCGGAATTAAATTCAAAAGGCACACTGCCAACTTAAGGACAAGAAGACTGAATCTTCTTACTGACTATGTTTTGAACCATTCCTGTGACACTGGTTATAGATTCCGATGCTTCACTTCAGGTTTACCGTCTCCCTTGGACCTTCTTATTGACGATGAAACACAGAAATTGCATCGGAATTAAATACAAAAGGCAAAATGCCGACTTAAGTACACGAAGACTGACTTTTCTTAATGTCTTTGTTTTGAACCATTCCTTTGACACTAGTTATAGATTCCGATGCTACACTCCTGGTTAATTGTATCCTTTGGACCTTCTTATTGACGATGAAACACAGAAATCGCATCGGAATGAAATACAAAAGGCACAATGCCGACATAAGAACAAGAAGACTGACTCTTCTTACTGACTTTGTTTTGAACCATTCCTGTGACACTAATTAGAGATTCCGATGCTTCACTTCAAGTTTATTGTTCCTCTGACCATCATACTGACGATGAAAAACAGATATTGCATCGGAATGAAATAGAAAAGGCACAATGTCGACTTAAGCACAAGAAGACTGACTCTTCTTACTTACTATGTTTTGAACCATTCCTGTGACATTAGTTATAGATTACGATGCCCCACTTCAGGTTTACTGTTTACCTTGGACTCTCCTATTGACGATGAAACACAGAAATTGCAGCGGAATTAAATACAAAAGGCACAATGCCGACTTAAGTACAAGAACACTGACTCTTCTTACTGACTATGTTATGAGCCATTCCTGTGACACTAGTTATAGATTCCGATGCTTTACTTCAGGTATACTGTATACCTCTGACCTTCTCATTGACGATGAAACACAGATATTGCATCGGATTTAAATACAAAAGGCACAATGCCGACTTAAGTACAAGATGACTGACTCCTCCTACTGTCCATGTTTTGAACCATTCCTGTGACACTAGTTATAGATTCCGATGCTTCACTTCAGGTTTACTGTATCCCTCTGACCTTATTGCCGATGAAACACAGAAATTGCATCGGAATTAAATAGAAAATGCACAATGCCGACTTAAGTACAAGAAGACTGACTCTTCTTACTGACTATGTATTGAACCATTCCTTTGACACTAGTTATAGATTTCGATGCTTCACTTCAGGTTTACTGTATCCCTCTGACCTTCTCATTGACGATGAAACACAGAATTTAAATCGGAATTAAATGGAAAAGGCACAATGCCGACTTAAGTACAAGAAGACTGACTCTTCTTAATGCCTATGTTTTGACCCATTCCATTGACACTAGTTATAGATTCCGATGCTTCACCCCAGGTTTACTGTATCCCTTGGACCTTCTTATTGACGATGAAACTCAGAAATTGCATCGGAATTAAATAGAAAAGGCACAATGCCGACTTAAGTACAGGAAGACATGACTCTTCTTACTGATTATAGTTTGAACCATTCCTGTGACACTAGTTATGGATTCCGTTGCTTTACTTCAGGTTTACTGTATACCTTGGACCTTCTTATTGACGATGAAACACAGTAATTGCATCGAAATTAAATACAAAAGAACAATGCCGACTTAAGTACAAGAAGACTGACTCTTCCTACTGTCTATATTTTGAACCATTCCTGTGACACTAGTTGTGGATTCCGATGCTTCACTTCAGGTTTACTGTATCCCTCTGACCTTCTTATTGACGATGAAACACAGAAATTGCATCGGAATCAAATACAAAAGACACAATGCCAACTTAAGGACAACAAGACTGACTCTTCTTACTGACTATGTTTTGAACCATTCCTGTGACACTAGTTGTAGATTCCGATTCTACACTCCAGGTTTATTGTATCCCTTGAACCTTCGTATTGGCCATGAAACACAGAAATGGCATCGGAATTAAATAGAAAAGGCACAATGCCGACTTAAGTACAAGAAGACTGACTCTTCTTACTGACTATGTTTAACCATTCCTGTGACACTAGTTATAGATTCCGCATCTTCACTTCAGGTTTACTGTATCCCTTGGACCTTCTTATTGACGATGAAATACAGAAATTACATCAGAATTAAATACAAAAGGCAAAATGCCGACTTAAGTACACGAAGACTGACTCTTCTTACTGTCTATGTTTTGAACCATTCCTGTGACACTAGTTGTAGATTCCGATGCTACACTCCAGGTTTATTGTATCCCTTGAACCTTCGTATTGGCCATGAAACACAGAAATGGCTTCGGAATTAAATACATAAGGCACAATGCCGACTTAGTTATAAGAAGACTGACTCTTCCTACTGTCTATGTTTTGAACCATTTCTGTGACACTAGTAATAGAGTCCGATGCTTCACTTCAGGTTTACTGTATCCCTTGGACCTTCTTATTGAGGTTGAAACACAGAAATTGCATCGGAATTAGATACAAAAGGCACAATGCCGACTTAAGTACATGAAGACCGACTCTTCTTATTGACAATGATTTGAACCCTTCCTGTGACACTAGTTATAGATTCCGTTGCTTCACTTCAGGTTTACTGTATCCCTTGGACATTGTTATTGACGATGAAAAACAAAAATTGCATCGGAATTAAATACAAAAGGCACAATGCCGACTTACGTACATGAAGACTGACTCTTCATACTGTCTATGTTTTGAACCATTCCTGTGACACTAGTTATAGATTCCGATGCTTCACTCCAAGATTACTATATCCCTTAGATCCTCTTATTGACGGAGAAACACACAAATTGCATCGGAATTAAATACAAAAGGCACAATGCCGACTTAAGGACAAGAAGACTGACTCTTCTTACTGACTATGTTTTGAACCATTCCTGTGACACTAGTTATAGATACCGGTGCTTCACTTCAGGTTTACTGTATCCCTCTGACCTTCTTATTGACGATGAAACTCAGAAATTGCATCGGAATTAAATACAAAAGGCACAATGCCGACTTAAGTACAAGAAGACTGACGCTTCTTACTGCCTATGTTTTGAACCCATCCTGTGGCACTAGTTATAGATTCCGATGCTACACTCCTGGTTAATTGTATCCTTTGGACCTTCTTATTGACGATGGAACACAGAAATCGCATCGGAATTAAATACAAAAGGCACAATGCCGACATAAGAACAAGAAGACTGACTCTTCTTACTGACTATGTTTTGAACCATTCCTGTGACACTGGTTATAGATTCCGATGCTTCACTTCAGGTTTACCGTCTCCCTTGGACCTTCTTATTGACGATGAAACACAGAAATTGCATCGGAATTAAATTCAAAAGGCACACTGCCAACTTAAGGACAAGAAGACTGACTCTTCTTACTGACTATGTTTTGAACCATTCCTGTGACACTGGTTATAGATTCCGATGCTTCACTTCAGGTTTACCGTCTCCCTTGGACCTTCTTATTGACGATGAAACACAGAAATTGCATCGGAATTAAATACAAAAGGCAAAATGCCGACTTAAGTACACGAAGACTGACTCTTCTTAATGTCTTTGTTTTGAACCATTCCTGTGACACTAGTTATAGATTCCGATGCTACACTCCTGGTTAATTGTATCCTTTGGACCTTCTTATTGACGATGAAACACAGAAATCGCATCGGAATGAAATACAAAAGGCACAATGCCGACATAAGGACAAGAAGACTGACTCTTCTTACTGACTTTGTTTTGAACCATTCCTGTGACACTGATTAGAGATTCCGATGCTTCACTTCAAGTTTATTGTTCCTCTGACCGTCTTACTGACGATGAAAAACAGATATTGCATCGGAATGAAATAGAAAAGGCACAATGTCGACTTGAGCACAAGAAGACTGACTCTTCTTACTTACTATGTTTTGAACCATTCCTGTGACATTAGTTATAGATTCCGATGCCTCACTTCAGGTTTACTGTTTACCTTGGACTCTCCTATTGACGATGAAACACAGAAATTGCAGCGGAATTAAATACAAAAGGCACAATGCCGACTTAAGTACAAGAACACTGACTCTTCTTACTGACTATGTTTTGAGCCATTCCTGTGACACTAGTGATAGATTCCGATGCTTTACTTCAGGTATACTGTATACCTCTGACCTTCTCATTGACGATGAAACACAGATATTGCATCGGATTTAATAACAAAAGGCACAATGCCGACTTAAGTACAAGATGACTGACTCATCCTACTGTCCATGTTTTGAACCATTCCTGTGACACTAGTTATAGATTCCGATGCTTCACTTCAGGTTTACTGTATCCCTCTGACCTTATTGCCGATGAAACACAGAAATTGCATCGGAATTAAATAGAAAATGCACAATGCCGACTTAAGTACAAGAAGACTGACTCTTCTTACTGACTATGTATTGAACCATTCCTTTGACACTAGTTATAGATTTCGATGCTTCACTTCAGGATTACTGTATCCCTCTGACCTTCTCATTGACGATGAAACACAGAATTTAAATCGGAATTAAATGGAAAAGGCACAATGCCGGCTTAAGTACAAGAAGACTGACTCTTCTTAATGCCTATGTTTTGACCCATTCCATTGACACTAGTTATAGATTCCGATGCTTCACCCAAGGTTTACTGTATCCCTTGGACCTTCTTATTGACGATGAAACTCAGAAATTGCATCGGAATTAAATAGAAAAGGCACAATGCCGACTTAAGTACAGGAAGACATGACTCTTCTTACTGATTATAGTTTGAACCATTCCTGTGACACTAGTTATGGATTCCGTTGCTTTACTTCAGGTTTACTTTATACCTTGGACCTTCTTATTGACGATGAAACACAGTAATTGCATCGAAATTAAATACAAAAGAACAATGCCGACTTAAGTACAAGAAGACTGACTCTTCCTACTGTCTATATTTTGAACCATTCCTGTGACACTAGTTGTAGATTCCGATGCTACACTCCAGGTTTATTGTATCCCTTGAACCTTCGTATTGGCCATGAAACACAGAAATGGCATCGGAATTAAATACATAAGGCACAATGCCGACTTAGTTATAAGAAGACTGACTCTTCCTACTGTCTATGTTTTGAACCATTCCTGTGACACTAGTTATAGATTCCGATGCTTCACTCCAGGTTTACTGTAACCCTTGGACCTTGATATTGACGATGAAACACAGAAATTGCATCGGAATTAAATAGAAAAGGCACAATGCCGACTTAAGTACAAGAAGACTGACTCTTCTTACTGACTATGTTTAACCATTCCTGTGACACTAGTTATAGATTCCGCATCTACACTTCAGGTTTACTGTATCCCTTGGACCTTCTTATTGACGATGAAATACAGAAATTACATCAGAATTAAATACAAAAGGCAAAATGCCGGCTTAAGTACACGAAGACTGACTCTTCTTACTGTCTATGTTTTGAACCATTCCTGTGACACTAGTTGTAGATTCCGATGCTACACTCCAGGTTTATTGTATCCCTTGAACCTTTGTATTGGCCATGAAACACAGAAATGGCATCGGAATTAAATACATAAGGCACAATGCCGACTTAGTTATAAGAAGACTGACTCTTCCTACTGTCTATGTTTTGAACCATTTCTGTGACACTAGTAATAGAGTCCGATGCGTCACTTCAGGTTTACTGTATCCCTTGGACCTTCTTATTGAGGATGAAACACAGAAATTGCATCGGAATTAGATACAAAAGGCACAATGCCGACTTAAGTACATGAAGACCGACTCTTCTTATTGACAATGATTTGAACCCTTCCTGTGACACTAGTTATAGATTCCGTTGCTTCACTTCAGGTTTACTGTATCCCTTGGACATTGTTATTGACGATGAAAAACAGAAATTGCATCGGAATTAAATACAAAAGGCACAATGCCGACTTACATACATGAAGACTGACTCTTCATACTGTCTATGTTTTGAACCATTCCTGTGACACTAGTTATAGATTCCGATGCTTCACTCCAAGATTACTATATCCCTTAGATCCTCTTATTGACGGAGAAACACACAAATTGCATCGGAATTAAATACAAAAGGCACAATGCCGACTTAAGGACAAGAAGACTGACTCTTCTTACTGACTATGTTTTGAACCATTCCTGTGACACTAGTTATAGATACCGGTGCTTCACTTCAGGTTTACTGTATCCCTCTGACCTTCTTATTGACGATGAAACTCAGAAATTGCATCGGAATTAAATACAAAAGGCACAATGCCGACTTAAGTACAAGAAGACTGACGCTTCTTACTGCCTATGTTTTGAACCATTCCATTGACTCTAGTTATAGATTCTGATGCTTCACTCCAGGTTTACTGTATCCCTTGGACCTTCTTATTGACGATGAAACACAGAAATTGCATCGGAATTAAATAGAAAAGGCACAATGCCGACTTAAGTACAAGAAGACTGACTCTTCTTACTGACTATGTTTTGAACCCATCCTGTGGCACTAGTTATAGATTCCGATGCTTCACTTCAGGTTTACTGTATCCCTCTGACATTCTTCTTGATGGTGAAACACAGAAATTGCATCGCAATTAAATAGAAAAGCCACAATGCCGACTAAAGTACAAGAAAACTGACTCTTCTTACTGTCTATGATTTGAACCATTCCTGTGACAATAGTTATAGATTCCGATGCATCACTTCAGGTGTACTGTATCCCTTGGACCTTCTTAATGACGATGAAACACAGAAATTGCATCGGGATTAAATACAAAAGGCACAATGCCGACTTAGGTACAAGTAGACTGACTCTTCTTACTGTCTATGTTTTGAACCATTCCTGTGACACTAGTTATAGATTCCGAAGCATCATTTCAGGTTTACTGTAACACTTGGACCTTCTTATTGACGATGAAACACAGAAATTGCACCGGAATTAAATACAAAAGGCACAATGCCGAGTTAAGTACAAGAAGACTGACTCTTCTTGCTCTGTATGCTTTGAACCCTTCCTGTGACACTGGTTATAGATTCCGATGCTTCACTTCAGGTTTACCGTCTCCCTTGGAGCTTCTTATTGACGATGAAACACAGAAATTGCATCGGAATTAAATTCAAAAGGCACACTGCCAACTTAAGGACAAGAAGACTGACTCTTCTTACTGACTATGATTTGAACCATTCCTGTGACACTGGTTATAGATTCCGATGCTTCACTTCAGGTTTACCGTCTCCCTTGGACCTTCTTATTGACGATGAAACACAGAAATTGCATCGGAATTAAATACAAAAGGCAAAATGCCGACTTAAGTACACGAAGACTGACTCTTCTTAATGTCTTTGTTTTGAACCATTCCTGTGACACTAGTTATAGATTCCGATGCTACACTCCTGGTTAATTGTATCCTTTGGACCTTCTTATTGACGATGGAACACAGAAATCGCATCGGAATTAAATTCAAAAGGCAAAATGCCGACATAAGAACAAGAAGACTGACTCTTCTTACTGACTTTGTTTTGAACCATTCCTGTGACACTAATTAGAGATTCCGATGCTTCACTTCAAGTTTATTGTTCCTCTGACCATCTTACTGACGATGAAAAACAGATATTGCATCGGAATGAAATAGAAAAGGCACAATGTCGACTTAAGCACAAGAAGACTGACTCTTCTTACTTACTATGTTTTGAACCATTCCTGTGACACTAGTTATAGATTCCGATGCCTCACTTCAAGTTTCCTGTTTACCTTGGACTCTCCTATTGACGATGAAACACAGAAATTGCAGCGGAATTAAATACAAAAGGCACAATGCCGACTTAAGTACAAGAACACTGACTCTTCTTACTGACTATGTTTTGAGCCATTCCTGTGACACTAGTTATAGATTCCGATGCTTTACTTCAGGTATACTGTATACCTCTGACCTTCTCATTGACGATGAAACACAGATATTGCATCGGATTTAAATACAAAAGGCACAATGCCGACTTAAGTACAAGATGACTGACTCCTCCTACTGTCCATGTTTTGAACCATTCCTGTGACACTAGTTATAGATTCCGATGCTTCACTTCAGGTTTACTGTATCCCTCTGACCTTATTGCCGATGAAACACAGAAATTGCATCGGAATTAAATAGAAAATGCACAATGCCGACTTAAGTACAAGAAGACTGACTCTTCTTACTGACTATGTATTGAACCATTTCTTTGACACTAGTTATAGATTTCGATGCTTCACTTCAGGTTTATTGTATCCCTCTGACCTTCTCATTGACGATGAAACACAGAATTTAAATCGGAATTAAATGGAAAAGGCACAATGCCGACTTAAGTACATGAAGACTGACTCTTCTTAATGCCTATGTTTTGACCTATTCCATTGACACTAGTTATAGATTCCGATGCTTCACCCCAGGTTTACTGTATCCCTTGGACCTTCTTATTGACGATGAAACTCAGAAATTGCATCGGAATTAAATAGAAAAGGCACAATGCCGACTTAAGTACAGGAAGACATGACTCTTCTTACTGATTATAGTTTGAACCATTCCTGTGACACTAGTTATGGATTCCGTTGCTTTACTTCAGGTTTACTGTATACCTTGGACCTTCTTATTGACGATGAAACACAGAAATTGCATCGGAATTAAATACAAAAGGCACAATGCCAACTTAAGGACAACAAGACTGACTCTTCTTACTGACTATGATTTGAACCATTCCTGTGACACTAGTTATAGATTCCAATGCTTCACTCCATGTTTACTGTATCCCTTGGACCTTGTTATTGACGATGAAACACAGAAATTGCATCGGAATTAAATAGAAAAGGCACAATGCCGACTTAAGTACAAGAAGACTGACTCTTCTTACTGTTTATGTTTTGAACCATTCCTGTGACACTAGTTATAGATTCCGATGCTTCACTTCAGGTGAACTGTATCCCTTGGACGTTCTTATTGACGATGAAACACAGAAATTGCATCGGAATTAAATACAAAAGGCAAAATGCTGACTTAAGTACACGAAGACTGACTCTTCTTACTGTCTATGTTTTGAAAAATTCCTGTGACACTAGTTATAGGATCCGATGCTTCACTTCAGGTTTACTGTATCTTTCTGACCTTCTTATTGACGATGAAACACAGAAATTGCATCGGAATTAAATACAAAAGGCACAATGCCAACTTAAGGACAACAAGACTGACTCTTCTTACTGACTATGTTTTGAACCATTCCTGTGACAGTAGTTATAGTTTCCAATGCTTCACTCCAGGTTAACTGTATCCCTTGGACATTCTTATTGACGATGAAAAACAGAAATTGCATCGGAATTAAATACAAAAGGCACAATGCCGACTTACGTACATGAAGACTGACTCTTCATACTGTCTATGTTTTGAACCATTCCTGTGACACTAGTTATAGATTCCGATGCTTCACTCCAAGTTTACTATATCCCTTAGATCCTCTTATTGACGGAGAAACACACAAATTGCATCGGAATTAAATACAAAAGGCACAATGCCGACTTAAGGACAAGAAGACTGACTCTTCTTACAGACTATGTTTTGAACCATTCCTGTGACACTAGTTATAGATACCGGTGCTTCACTTCAGGTTTACTGTATCCCTCTGACCTTCTTTTTGACGATGAAGCTCAGAAATTGCATCGGAATTAAATACAAAAGGCACAATGCCGACTTAAGTACAAGAAGACTGACGCTTCTTACTGCCTATGTTTTGAACCATTCCATTGACTCTAGTTATAGATTCTGATGCTTCACTCCAGGTTTACTGTATCCCTTGGACCTTCTTATTGACGATGAAACACAGAAATTGCATCGGAATTAAATAGAAAAGGCACAATGCCGACTTAAGTACAAGAAGACTGACTCTTCTTACTGACTATGTTTTGAACCCATCCTGTGGCACTAGTTATAGATTCCGATGCTTCACTTCAGGTTTACTGTAACCCTCTGACATTCTTCTTGATGGTGAAACACAGAAATTGCATCGCAATTAAATTCAAAAGGCACACTGCCAACTTAAGGACAAGAAGACTGACTCTTCTTACTGACTATGATTTGAACCATTCCTGTGACACTGGTTATAGATTCCGATGCTTCACTTCAGGTTTACCGTCTCCCTTGGACCTTCTTATTGACGATGAAACACAGAAATTGCATCGGAATTAAATACAAAAGGCAAAATGCCGACTTAAGTACACGAAGACTGACTCTTCTTAATGTCTTTGTTTTGAACCATTCCTGTGACACTAGTTATAGATTCCGATGCTACACTCCTGGTTTATTGTATCCTTTGGACCTTCTTATTGACGATGAAACACAGAAATCGCATCGGAATTAAATACAAAAGGCACAATGCCGACATAAGAACAAGAAGACTGACTCTTCTTACTGACTTTGTTTTGAACCATTCCTGTGACACTAATTAGAGATACCGATGAATCACTTGAAGTTTATTGTTCCTCTGACCATCTTACTGACGATGAAAAACAGATATTGCATCGGAATGAAATAGAAAAAGCACAATGCCTACTTAACTACAAGAAGACTGACTCTTCCTACTGTCTATGTTTTTAACCATTCCTGTGACACTAGTTATAGATTCCGATGCTGCACTCCAGGTTTATTGTATCCCTTGAACCTTCTTATTGACGATGATACACAGAATTTGCATCGGAATTAAATTGAAAAGGCACAATGCCGACTTAAGTATAAGAAAACTGACTCTTCTTACTGATTATAGTTTGAACCATTCCTGTGACACTAGTTATAGATTCCTCATCTTCACTTCAGGTTTACTGTATCCCTTGGACCTTCTTATTGACGATGAAATACATAAATTACATCAGAATTAAATACAAAAAGCAAAATGCCGACTTAAGTACACGATGACTGACTCTTCTTACTGTCTATGTTTTGAACCATTCCTGTGACACTAGTTATAGATTCCGATGCTGCACTCCAGGTTTATTGTATCCCTTGAACCTTCTTATTGGCGATGAAACACAGTAATTGGATCGGAATTAAATACAAAAGGCACAATGCCGACTTAACGACAAGAAGACTGACCCTTCTTACTGACTTTGTTTTGAACCATTCCTGTGACACTAATTATAGATTCCGATGCTTCACTTCAGGTTTAATGTATCCCTCTGACCTTCTTATTGACGCTGAAACACAGAAATTGCATCGGAATTAAATACAAAAGATACACTACCGACTTAAGTACAAGAAGACTGACTCTTCGTACGGTCTATTATTTGAACCATTCCTGTACCACTAGTTATAGATTCCGAAGCTTCACTTCAGGTTTACTGTTTCCTTGGACTTTCTTATTGTCGATGAAACACAGAAATTACATCGGAATTAAATACATAAGGCACAATGCCGACTTAATTATAAGAAGACTGACTCTTCCTACTGTCTATGTTTTGAACCCTTTCTGTGACACTAGTTATAGAGTCCGATGCTTCACCTCAGGTTTACTGTATCCCTTGGACCTTCTTATTGACGATGAAACACAGAAATTATATCGGAATTAATTAGAAAAGGCACAATGCCGACTTAAGTACAAGAAGACTGACTCTTCTTACAGACTATGTTTTGAACCAATCCTGTGACACTAGTTGCAGATTCCGATGCTTCACTTAAGGTATACTGTATCCCTTGAATCATCTCATTGACGATGAAACACAGGAATTGCATCGGAATTAAATACGAAAGCCACAATGCCGACTTAAGTATAAGAACACTGACTCTTCCTACTGTCTATGTTTTGAACCATTACTGTGACACTAGTTATAAATTCCTACGCTTTACTTCAGGTTTGCTGTACCCCTTGTACCTTCTTATTGACGATGAAACACAGAAATTGCATCGGAATTTAATACAAACGGTACAATGCCGACTTAAGTACATGAAGACCGACTCTTCTTATTGACAATTATTTGAACCATTCCTATGACACTAGCTATAGATTCCGATGCTTCACTTCAGGTTTACTGTATCCCTTGGACATTCTTATTGACGATGAAACACAGAAATTCCAACGGAATGAAATTGAAAAGGCACAATTCCGACGTAAGTATAAGAAAACTGACTCTTCTTACTGATTATAGTTTGAACCATTCCTGTGACACTAGTTATAGATTCCGATGCTTCACTTCAGGTTTACTGTATCCCTCTTACCTTCTCATTGACGATGAAACACAGAAATTGCATCGGACTTAAATACAAAAGCCTCAATACCGACTTAAGTACAAGAAGACTGACTCTTCCTACGGTCTATTTTTTGAACCATTCCTGTACCACTAGTTATAGATTCCGATGCTTCACTTCAGGTTTACTTTTTCCTTGGACCTTCTTATTGTCGATGAAACACAGAAATTGCATCGGAATTAAATACATAAGGCACAATGCCGACTTAGTTATAAGAAGACTGGCTCTTCCTACTGTCTATGCTTTGAACCATTTCTGTGACACTAGTAATAGAGTCCGATGCTTCACTTCAGGTTTACTGTATCCCTTGGACCTTCTTATTGAGGATGAAACACAGAAATTGCATCGGAATTAGATACAAAAGGCACAATGCCGACTTAAGTACATGAAGACCGACTCTTCTTATTGACAATGATTTGAACCTTTCCTGTGACACTAGTTATAGATTCCGTTGCTTCACTTCAGGTTTACTGTATCCCTTGGACCTTCTTATTGACGATGAAACACAGAAATTGCATCGGAATTAAATACAAAAGGCAAAATGCCGACTTAAGTACACGAAGACTGACTCTTCTTAATGTCTTTGTTTTGAACCATTCCTGTGACACTAGTTATAGATTCCGATGCTACACTCCTGGTTTATTGTATCCTTTGGACCTTCTTATTGACGATGAAACACAGAAATCGCATCGGAATTAAATACAAAAGGCACAATGCCGACATAAGAACAAGAAGACTGACTCTTCTTACTGACTTTGTTTTGAACCATTCCTGTGACACTAATTAGAGATACCGATGCTTCACTTGAAGTTTATTGTTCCTCTGACCATCTTACTGACGATGAAAAACAGATATTGCATCGGAATGAAATAGAAAAAGCACAATGCCTACTTAACTACAAGAAGACTGACTCTTCCTACTGTCTATGTTTTTAACCATTCCTGTGACACTAGTTATAGATTCCGATGCTGCACTCCAGGTTTATTGTATCCCTTGAACCTTCTTATTGACGATGATACACAGAATTTGCATCGGAATTAAATTGAAAAGGCACAATTCCGACTTAAGTATAAGAAAACTGACTCTTCTTACTGATTATAGTTTGAACCATTCCTGTGACACTAGTTATAGATTCCTCATCTTCACTTCAGGTTTACTGTATCCCTTGGACCTTCTTATTGACGATGAAATACATAAATTACATCAGAATTAAATACAAAAAGCAAAATGCCGACTTAAGTACACGATGACTGACTCTTCTTACTGTCTATGTTTTGAACCATTCCTGTGACACTAGTTATAGATTCCGATGCTGCACTCCAGGTTTATTGTATCCCTTGAACCTTCTTATTGGCGATGAAACACAGTAATTGGATCGGAATTAAATACAAAAGGCACAATGCCGACTTAACGACAAGAAGACTGACCCTTCTTACTGACTTTGTTTTGAACCATTCCTGTGACACTAATTATAGATTCCGATGCTTCACTTCAGGTTTAATGTATCCCTCTGACCTTCTTATTGACGCTGAAACACAGAAATTGCATCGGAATTAAATACAAAAGATACACTACCGACTTAAGTACAAGAAGACTGACTCTTCGTACGGTCTATTATTTGAACCATTCCTGTACCACTAGTTATAGATTCCGAAGCTTCACTTCAGGTTTACTGTTTCCTTGGACTTTCTTATTGTCGATGAAACACAGAAATTACATCGGAATTAAATACATAAGGCACAATGCCGACTTAATTATAAGAAGACTGACTCTTCCTACTGTCTATGTTTTGAACCCTTTCTGTGACACTAGTTATAGAGTCCGATGCTTCACCTCAGGTTTACTGTATCCCTTGGACCTTCTTATTGACGATGAAACACAGAAATTATATCGGAATTAATTAGAAAAGGCACAATGCCGACTTAAGTACAAGAAGACTGACTCTTCTTACAGACTATGTTTTGAACCAATCCTGTGACACTAGTTGCAGATTCCGATGCTTCACTTAAGGTATACTGTATCCCTTGAATCATCTCATTGACGATGAAACACAGGAATTGCATCGGAATTAAATACGAAAGCCACAATGCCGACTTAAGTATAAGAACACTGACTCTTCCTACTGTCTATGTTTTGAACCATTACTGTGACACTAGTTATAAATTCCTACGCTTTACTTCAGGTTTGCTGTACCCCTTGTACCTTCTTATTGACGATGAAACACAGAAATTGCATCGGAATTTAATACAAACGGTACAATGCCGACTTAAGTACATGAAGACCGACTCTTCTTATTGACAATTATTTGAACCATTCCTATGACACTAGCTATAGATTCCGATGCTTCACTTCAGGTTTACTGTATCCCTTGGACATTCTTATTGACGATGAAACACAGAAATTCCAACGGAATGAAATTGAAAAGGCACAATTCCGACGTAAGTATAAGAAAACTGACTCTTCTTACTGATTATAGTTTGAACCATTCCTGTGACACTAGTTATAGATTCCGATGCTTCACTTCAGGTTTACTGTATCCCTCTTACCTTCTCATTGACGATGAAACACAGAAATTGCATCGGACCTAAATACAAAAGCCTCAATACCGACTTAAGTACAAGAAGACTGACTCTTCCTACGGTCTATTTTTTGAACCATTCCTGTACCACTAGTTATAGATTCCGATGCTTCACTTCAGGTTTACTTTTTCCTTGGACCTTCTTATTGTCGATGAAACACAGAAATTGCATCGGAATTAAATACATAAGGCACAATGCCGACTTAGTTATAAGAAGACTGGCTCTTCCTACTGTCTATGCTTTGAACCATTTCTGTGACACTAGTAATAGAGTCCGATGCTTCACTTCAGGTTTACTGTATCCCTTGGACCTTCTTATTGAGGATGAAACACAGAAATTGCATCGGAATTAGATACAAAAGGCACAATGCCGACTTAAGTACATGAAGACCGACTCTTCTTATTGACAATGATTTGAACCTTTCCTGTGACACTAGTTATAGATTCCGTTGCTTCACTTCAGGTTTACTGTATCCCTTGGACATTCTTATTGACGATGAAAAACAGAAATTGCATCGGAATTAAATACAAAAGGCACAATGCCGACTTACGTACATGAAGACTGACTCTTCATACTGTCTACGTTTTGAACCATTCCTGTGACACTAGTTATAGATTCCGATGCTTCACTCCAAGTTTACTATATCCCTTAGATCCTCTTATTGACGGAGAAACAGACAAATTGCATCGGAATTAAATACAAAAGGCACAATGCCGACTTAAGGACAAGAAGACTGACTCTTCTTACTGACTATGTTTTGAACCATTCCTGTGACACTAGTTATAGATACCGGTGCTTCACTTCAGGTTTACTGTATCCCTCTGACCTTCTTATTGACGATGAAACTCAGAAATTGCATCGGAATTAAATACAAAAGGCACAATGCCGACTTAAGTACAAGAAGACTGACGCTTCTTACTGCCTATGTTTTGAACCATTCCATTGACTCTAGTTATAGATTCTGATGCTTCACTCCAGGTTTACTGTATCCCTTGGTCCTTCTTATTGACGATGAAACACAGAAATTGCATCGGAATTAAATAGAAAAGGCACAGTGCCGACTTAAGTACAAGAAGACTGACTCTTCTTGCTGACTATGTTTTGAACCCATCCTGTGGCACTAGTTATAGATTCCGATGCTTCACTTCAGGTTTACTGTATCCCTCTGACATTCTTCTTGATGGTGAAACACAGAAATTGCATCGCAATTAAATAGAAAAGCCACAATGCCGACTAAAGTACAAGAAGACTGACTCTTCTTACTGTCTATGATTTGAACCATTCCTGTGACAATAGTTATAGATTCCGATGCATCACTTCAGGTGTACTGTATCCCTTGGACCTTGTTATTGACGATGAAACACAGAAATTGCATCGGGATTAAATACAAAAGGCAGAATGCCGACTTAGGTACAAGTAGACTGACTTTTCTTGCTGTCTATGTTTTGAACCATTCCTGTGACACTAGCTATAGATTCCGAAGCATCATTTCAGGTTTACTGTAACACTTGGACCTTCTTATTGACGATGAAACACAGAAATTGCACCGGAATTAAATACAAAAGGCACAATGCCGAGTTAAGTACAAGAAGACTGACTCTTCTTGCTCTGTATGCTTTGAACCCTTCCTGTGACACTGGTTATAGATTCCGATGCTTCACTTCAGGTTTACCGTCTCCCTTGGACCTTCTTATTGACGATGAAACACAGAAATTGCATCGGAATTAAATACAAAAGGCAAAATGCCGACTTAAGTACACGAAGACTGACTCTTCTTAATGTCTTTGTTTTGAACCATTCCTGTGACACTAGTTATAGATTCCGATGCTACACTCCTGGTTTATTGTATCTTTGGACCTTCTTATTGACGATGAAACACAGAAATCGCAGCGGAATTAAATACAAAAGGCACAATGCCGACATAAGAACAAGAAGACTGACTCTTCTTACTGACTTTGTTTTGAACCATTCCTGTGACACTAATTAGAGATTCCAATGCTTCACTTCAAGTTTATTGTTCCTCTGACCATCTTACTGACGATGAAAAACAGATATTGCATCGGAAAGAAATAGAAAAGGCACAATGTCGACTTAAGCACAAGAAGACTGACTCTTCTTACTGTCTGTGTTTTGATCCATTCTTGCGACACTAGTTATAGATTCCGATGCTCCACTCCAGGTTTACTGTACCCTTTGGACCTTCTTATTAACGATGAAACATAGAAATTGCATCGGAATTGAATAGAAAAGGCACAATGCCGACTTAAGTACAAGAAGACTGACTCTTCTTACTTACTATGTTTTGAACCATTCCTGTGACACTAGTTACAGATTCCGATGCCTCACTTCAGGTTTACAGTTTACCTTGGGCTCTCCTATTGACGATGAAACACAGAAATTGCAGCGGAATTAAATACAGAAGGCACAATGCCGACTTAAGTACAAGAACACTGACTCTTCTTACTGACTATGTTTTGAGCCATTCCTGTGACACTAGTTATAGATTCCGATGCTTTACTTCAGGTATACTGTATACCTCTGACCTTCTCATTGACGATGAAACACAGATTTTGCATCGGATTTAAATACAAAAGGCACAATGCCGACTTAAGTACAAGATGACTGACTCCTCCTACTGTCCATGTTTTGAACCATTCCTGTGACACTAGTTATAGATTCCGATGCTTCACTTCAGGTTTACTGTATCCCTCTGACCTTATTGCCGATGAAACACAGAAATTGCATCGGAATTAAATAGAAAATGCACAATGCCGACTTAAGTACAAGAAGACTGACTCTTCTTACTGTCTATGATTTAAACCATTCCTGTGACACTAGTTATAGATTCCGATGCTTCACTTCAGGTTTACTGTTTCCCTTGGACCTTCTTATTGACGACGAATCACAGTAATTGCATCGGGATTAAATACAAAAGGCACAATGCCGACTTAAGTACAAGAATACTGACTCTTCATACTGTCTATAATTTGAAACATTCCAGTGACACTAGTTGTAGATTCCGATGCTTCACTCGAGGTTTACTGTATCCCTTGGACCTTCTTATTGACGATGAAACACAGAAATTGCATCGGAATTAAATACGAAAGGCACAATGCCGACTTAAGTACAAGAAGACTGACTCTTCTTACTGACTATGTATTGAACCATTCCTTTGACACTAGTTATAGATTTCGATGCTTCACTTCAGGTTTACTGTATCCCTCTGACCTTCTCATTGACGATGAAACACAGAATTTAAGTCGGAATTAAATGGAAAAGGCACAATGCCGACTTAAGTACAAGAAGACTGACTCTTCTTAATGCCTATGTTTTGACCCATTCCATTGACACTAGTTATAGATTCCGATGCTTCACCCCAGGTTTACTGTATCCCTTGGACCTTCTTATTGACGATGAAACTCAGAAATTGCATCGGAATTAAATAGAAAAGGCACAATGCCGACTTAAGTACAGGAAGACATGACTCTTCTTACTGATTATAGTTTGAACCATTCCTGTGACACTAGTTATGGATTCCGTTGCTTTACGTCAGGTTTACTGTATACCTTGGACCTTCTTATTGACGATGAAACACAGTAATTGCATCGAAATTAAAAACAAAAGTACAATGCCGACTTAAGTACAAGAAGACTGACTCTTCCTACTGTCTATATTTTGAACCATTCCTGTGACACTAGTTGTGGATTCCGATGCTTCACTTCAGGTTTACTGTATCCCTCTGACCTTCTTATTGACGATGAAACACAGAAATTGCATCGGAATTAAATACAAAAGGCACAATGCCAACTTAAGGACAACAAGACTGACTCTTCATACTGACTATGATTTGAACCATTCCTGTGACACTAGTTATAGATTCCAATGCTTCACTCCAGGTTTACTGTATCCCTTGGACCTTGTTATTGACGATGAAACACAGAAATTGCATCGGAATTAAATAGAAAAGGCACAATGCCGACTTAAGTACAAGAAGACTGACTCTTCTTACTGTTTATGTTTTGAACCATTCCTGTGACACTAGTTATAGATTCCGATGCTTCACTTCAGGTGAACTGTATCCCTTGGACGTTCTTATTGACGATGAAACACAGAAATTGCATCAGAATTAAATACAAAAGGCAAAATGCTGACTTAAGTACACGAAGACTGACTCTTCTTACTGTCAATGTTTTGAAAAATTCCTGTGACACTAGTTATAGAATCCGATGCTTCACTTCAGGTTTACTGTATGCCTCTGACCTTCTTATTGACGATGAAACACAGAAATTGCATCGGAATTAAATACAAAAGGCACAATGCCAACTTAAGGGCAACAAGACTGACTCTTCTTACTGACTATGTTTTGAACCATTCCTGTGACACTAGTTATAGATTCCAATGCTTCACTCCAGGTTTACTGTATCCCTTGGACATTCTTATTGACGATGAAAAACAGAAATTGCATCGGAATTAAATACAAAAGGCACAATGCCGACTTACGTACATGAAGACTGACTCTTCATACTGTCTATGTTTTGAACCATTCCTGTGACACTAGTTATAGATTCCGATACTTCACTCCAAGTTTACTATATCCCTTAGATCCTCTTATTGACGGAGAAACACACAAATTGCATCGGAATTAAATACAAAAGGCACAATGCCGACTTAAGGACAAGAAGACTGACTCTTCTTACTGACTATGTTTTGAACCATTCCTGTGACACTAGTTATAGATACCGGTGCTTCACTTCAGGTTTACTGTATCCCTCTGACCTTCTTATTGACGATGAAACTCAGAAATTGCATCGGAATTAAATACAAAAGGCACAATGCCGACTTAAGTACAAGAAGACTGACGCTTCTTACTGCCTATGTTTTGAACCATTCCATTGACTCTAGTTATAGATTCTGATGCTTCACTCCAGGTTTACTGTATCCCTTGGACCTTCTTATTGACGATGAAACACAGAAATTGCATCGGAATTAAATACAAAAGGCACAATGCCAACTTAAGGACAACAAGACTGACTCTTCTTACTGACTATGTTTTGAACCATTCCTGTGACACTAGTTATAGATTCCAATGCTTCACTCCAGGTTTACTGTATCCCTTGGACATTCTTATTGACGATGAAAAACAGAAATTGCATCGGAATTAAATACAAAAGGCACAATGCCGACTTACGTACATGAAGACTGACTCTTCATACTGTCTATGTTTTGAACCATTCCTGTGACACTAGTTATAGATTCCGATACTTCACTCCAAGTTTACTATATCCCTTAGATCCTCTTATTGACGGAGAAACACACAAATTGCATCGGAATTAAATACAAAAGGCACAATGCCGACTTAAGGACAAGAAGAATGACTCTTCTTACTGACTATGTTTTGAACCATTCCTGTGACACTAGTTATAGATACCGGTGCTTCACTTCAGGTTTACTATATCCCTCTGACCTTCTTATTGAGGATGAAACTCAGAAATTGCATCGGAATTAAATACAAAAGGCACAATGCCGACTTAAGTACAAGAAGACTGACGCATCTTACTGCCTATGTTTTGAACCATTCCATTGACTCTAGTTATAGATTCTGATGCTTCACTCCAGGTTTACTGTATCCCTTGGACCTTCTTATTGACGATGAAACACAGAAATTGCATCGGAATTAAATAGAAAAGGCACAATGCCGACTTAAGTACAAGAAGACTGACTCTTCTTACTGACTATGTTTTGAACCCATCCTGTGGCACTAGTTATAGATTCCGATGCTTCACTTCAGGTTTACTGTATCCCTCTGACATTCTTCTTGATGGTGAAACACAGAAATTGCATCGCAATTAAATAGAAAAGCCACAATGCCGACTAAAGTACAAGAAGACTGACTCTTCTTACTGTCTATGATTTGAACCATTCCTGTGACAATAGTTATAGATTCCGATGCATCACTTCAGGTGTACTGTATCCCTTGGACCTTCTTATTGACGATGAAACACAGAAATTGCATCGGGATTAAATACAAAAGGCACAATGCCGACTTAGGTACAAGTAGACTGACTCTTCTTACTGTCTATGTTTTGAACCATTCCTGTGACACTAGTTATAGATTCCGAAGCATCATTTCAGGTTTACTGTAGCACTTGGACCTTCTTATTGACGATGAAACACAGAAATTGCACCGGAATTAAATACAAAAGGC